>NW_027647819.1:0-17088 GCF_951804945.1 Podarcis cretensis | reverse complement strand
ATGTTTTTGTCCTGGGGTATATAATAAAGGTTGTTAATAGTGTTAAAAAAATTTTTTATATATATATGAAGCAAAAATTTTTTTAAAAAAAATGTAGTTTGGTCCAAACAAACATAATAAATTATTAAAAAAGGTTTTGTTGTTCAATCCTGACAAAGCTGACATATTTTGTTAAGTATCTTGTTAAATTTAAAGATATGTTAGAAGTTTTTAGGATAAAAGTTTGATGAATGAATCAAATTTTAACAAGGGTTTAAACAAAAAATTGTAGTTGCATTTACATTTTAAATAGTGTAGTGTTGACTGTGATTAACCGATAATTGATCAGTTTAGTTGAATCTCGTTTTAGGGGTTTGGCGAGAAAAAAATTTGACTAAATATGAAAAATTATTGGTAGGGGGGTAGGGGGGTTTGCCATAAAAAAAATGTATTTTTTTTTAGTTAAATTTTAATTTATATGGTTAAATTTAGTATTGTAATTAATTTAGTTGTTATAGAAAAAATATTAATAATTTTTTTAGTTTCGTGTGATGAGCACGGACGCGGAGTATTTTGCATTAAATTTTGTATTAGAGTTTTTTTTGAAAAATTTGTTAAAAATTTGTTAAAATTTGTTAAAATTTGTATGGGAAATTTTAGGGTTGCGTTCGTGGTGTAAAAAAATATGTCTACCAAGCATTAAGGAAATAATACCATATAGAGAACTTGCGCGAAGTCCATTGCACTGTTAGCTCAGGCTGAAACCGTATAGGTAGGAGCACTTGAGATGAGGTCTGAAGGGAAAGAGAAATAAAAAATACCAGCCGCCAGGAAAACCAGTTATGCTATGAGCAAGGGTAAGAGGGTAACTAACCCATTAACCAGAGGCCTTGGAAAAGGTGAGAAAGTGGTGATGGAGAGTAGGATGGTCCTGACCTAACAACCAGAGGCCTTGGAAAAAGTGAGAAAGTGGTGCAACCTCATGTTATGGACGTGAGACTAGGGAGGGGGGCCTTATACGCAGGGGTTGATGATTCTCACGTGAGAAGCCAGATTACGAAATAACCATGTATAAAATACACTTCCGTGTTGAAGAGAATGATTGCAGGTAATGTCTGAATGTAAGATTATGAAGGGTAGTGATTAGTGGATATCCGTGAGGTTGTACAGTAATGCACGATATACATGAATATTCTTAAGTCAAAGATATAGATTAATAATACTTAAATAATAGTCGTATGGTAAATATATATATGCACGAATAGTTAATATGTATTATGTAAAATTTATAGAAGATAGTATATATAGGATATTCATGGGGTAAATATTTAATGCATGATTATACATATACGTATAATGTCTTATTTAAAGGATAATGTATATGTAATTTTTCATGGGGTAAATAGGTTAATGCACTATATACATAATAGTAAATAGAGCATCGGACATATTATATGGAGCGGCATGAGTGTGTGGAGGCAAAAAAGCCGCATTGGAGCGGCATGAGTGTGTGGAGGCAAAAAAGCCGCATTGGAGCGGCATGAGTGTGTGGAGGCAAAAAAGCCGCATTGGAGCGGCATGAGTGTGTGGAGGCAAAAAAGCCGCATTGGAGCGGCATGAGTGTGTGGAGGCAAAAAAGCCGCATTGGAGCGGCATGGAACAGAAGATAGTTTAATAAAAATGCTAGTTTTGGGGACTGGCGATGAGGGGTTAGGGCCTTCTCTTTTGATGGCCTAGGAGGGAAGAGTCTCATTTCTGGCTTACAAGACCAGTGCTTTAACTTTAAGCTACTAGGACGGGTTTATCATTTAAGGAGTTTGTTTTCTGCTAGGGCTAGTATAGGTATTAGAATAAGGAAAATGGTAAAGTATAGGGTAGAAGCTAGTTGGCCAATAATGATAAATGGGTGTTCTACTGGTTGGCCTCCAATTCATGTTAAAATAAAAATGTTAGCAATGAGGAGTCAGAATAGGAGTTGGGATAGTGGGCGATATGCTAGGGTACGTTGTTTTGAAAGGTGGGTTATTGGTACAATTAAAAGAATTAGAATTGAGAAGAGTAGGGCTAAGACGCCGCCAAGTTTGTTTGGGATAGAGCGGAGAATTGCATAGGCAAAGAGAAAGTATCACTCTGGTTTGATGTGCGGTGGGGTGGTTAAGGGGTTTGCGGGGGAAAAGTTTTCGGGGTCACCTAGGAGGTTGGGTATAAAAAGGGCGAGGGATAAGAGGAGGGTAATAATTAGTATGGCACCCAATATATCTTTGTAGGAGTAGTATGGGTGGAATGGGATTTTATCTGTGTTAGAGTTTAAGCCTGTTGGGTTGTTTGATCCTGTTTCATGTAGAAAAAGTAGGTGGACTATAGAGGTTCCTATGATAAGGAAGGGTAGTAGGAAGTGGAAGGTAAAGAATCGAGTCAGGGTTGCGTTGTCTACTGCAAACCCACCCCAGATCCATTCAACGAGGGAGGTGCCGATGTAGGGGATTGCGGAGAGAAGATTAGTAATAACAGTGGCTCCCCAAAATGATATTTGACCTCAGGGTAGTACGTATCCTATAAAGGCTGTGGCTATAACTAGAAGTAGAAGAAGAACTCCAATATTTCAGGTTTCGGTGTATATGTAAGAGCCGTAGTATAAGCCCCGTCCAATGTGGAGATAGATGCAGATAAAGAATATAGAGGCTCCGTTGGCATGTAGGTTACGAATAAGTCATCCGTATTGGACATCTCGATGAATGTGAGCAATCGATGAGAATGCAGAAGAGACATCTGGGGTGTAGTGTATGGCTAGAAAGAGGCCTGTAAGAGTTTGGATAATTAAGCATAGTCCTAATAGTGATCCAAAGTTTCATCAGGCAGAGATGTTTGATGGGGTTGGTAGGTCAATAAAGGAAGAGTTAATAATTTTAATGATGGGGTGATGTTTTCGTATGTTAAGTGTCATTTGGGGTTTTAATAGTTGAATACAACGGCGGTTTTTCAAGTTGCAGGTTTTGGTGAGAGACCAAATTAAAATAATGATATATTTGATCGAATTTCTTATAGTTTGTTTGATGATTAGTTTAATTGGGGTTGCGTCTAATCTTTCCCCTTATTTTGGGGCGGGGAATTTGGTGGTAGGTGCTAGTATGGGTTGTGGGGTTTTAATTTTATTAGGAAGTTCTTTTGTGTCTCTTGTATTATTGTTAATTTATTTAGGCGGGATGTTGGTAGTTTTTGCTTATTCTGTTGCTTTGGCGTCAGATCCGTTTCCGGAAACATGAGGTAAAGTTGGGGGTTATTTTGGTGGATATACTGTACTGGTATTATTTTTAATAGTGATATTTGGTAAAGGAAGTTTTGTTAATTTGGGGGTGGATGGGGTAGATTCACAAGGTTTATCCGTTGTTCGTGTGGATTTAAGTGGTGTGTCATTATTATATAGTTTAGGTGGGTGAAGTTTATTGATCTGTGGATGGGCATTGTTATTAGCACTATTTGTTGTATTAGAATTGACTCGTGGGCAAGTGCGGGGGGGTCTTCGTGCGGTTAGGTTAGTATGATTGTGATGAAGCATGCTGAGGTAATAATAAAAATGGAGAGATAAAATTTTATTAGGCCTTTCTGTGCTAGTGTATTGGCTTTGATGTTGGGAAGATTTAAAGAAACTAGTCCTTTAGGTCCTGATTTTTCTAATCACAGTAGGTCGTTAATATGAAGGGCTATGTTTTGTCCTATAAATAGTGAGGTTAGAGGGATGACGCGGTGTAATGTTGGGTTAAAGAACCCTAATTGGTTGGAGAAGTCGTGGTGTTTTGATCGTTTTGTAGTTGTAAGTCAAGTTGTTTTTTTTGCAACTTGAAGGGCGAAAAGTGCTCCAAGGGTGGCAATAATAATAGCGGTTAGTTTTATGGAGGTTGGTATTGTAGTTGGGGTTGGTTTTGTTGGAAGGAGGGTGGCTATAAGGATCATTCCTGCTACAAGACTTCCAATGGCAAGACGAATGAGGGGGTTAGAAAGGGTTGGTGGTGAATCATTTATTATTGATGTTGTTGTTCGTGGTGCATTTATTTGGACGTAGAAGGTTATTCGTATGGTATAGGTGGCGGTTAATATGGTTGCGAATAGTGTGAGTATAAGGGCTCAGGCGTTTAGGTGAGAGCTGTTTATGGTTTCAATAATTGTATCTTTTGAGTAGAAACCTGATAAGAAGGGGGTTCCTGTTAAAGCAAGATTGCCAATTGTTAGGCAGGTGGCTGTAGTGGGTAGTATTTTTTGTATACCCCCTATTTTTCGAATATCTTGCTCGTTGTTGAGGTTATGAATGATTGCGCCGGAGCATAGGAATAGTATAGCTTTAAAAAAGGCATGTGTTGAAATGTGAATAAAGGCAAGTTGTGGTTGGTTTAGACCAATCGTTACTATTATGAGGCCTAATTGACTGGAGGTTGAGAAGGCAATAATTTTTTTAATATCATTTTGTGTTAGAGCGCAGAGAGCTGTAAATAATGTAGTGAGTGCCCCTAGGCAAAGGCAAATAGTTAGGGCTGTTTTGTTATTTTGTAAGATTGGGTGTAGTCGGATAAGGAGAAAAATACCAGCTACAACTATTGTGCTGGAGTGCAGTAGAGCTGAAACGGGTGTTGGACCTTCTATGGCAGCAGGTAGTCAGGGGTGAAGTCCAAATTGTGCAGACTTACCTGCGGAGGCAAGAATAAGGCCGAAGAGGGGCAAAAGGGGAGGGGTTTTGGTTTCAATTGTTATTTCTTGAATGTTTCAGGTTGCCAGGTGTATTGCGAGTCAGGCAAGGGCTAGTATTAATCCAATATCTCCTACACGGTTGAAAATGATGGCTTGAAGGGCTGCGGTATTAGCGTCTGGGCGGGCGAATCATCAGCCAATTAATATGAAGGATATAATTCCTACGCTCTCTCAACCAACAAATAACTGAAATATGTTATTGGCTGTAACGAGCGTTAATATGGCTAATAGGAATACTAGGAGGTATTTGAAGAATCGAGCTATGTGAGGGTCTTGTGACATGTATCAGTTGGCAAATTCAAGGATAGATCATGTGACGAAGAGGCTAATTGGAATAAATGTAAGGGAGTATATATCTAAGACAAGGTTAATATTAATATCTATGTTAGCAATATTGGTTCATGTAAAATTAGTTGTAGAGGCTTCTATGCCGTAGTTTATGAAAATGGCCAGGGGGATAAGACTAATTTTGAATGCTAGCTGTACGGCAGCTTTTGCGTAGAGTATACCTCACCCTATTATTAAGGGGATTGGATTTATGGCTGTGAGAATGGGGTGTGTTAAAATGAATAAGACTGTAAGCAGGGTTGAGTGTAGGAGAAGGTCGTGCATTTTTACTTCTACTTGGAGTTGCACCAAGATTTTTGGTACCTAAAACCAATGGAATACTGCTTTCCTATAGAAGAGATAAGAGGTCTAAGAATTTTATTCTTAGTTATTTGAGTTAGCAGCTCTAATTGTTAATACACCTCTTGGTAAATAAGAAGGTGGGGCTTCTGTTTCTAGAGTCACAGTCTAGTGTTTTTGATAAACTATATTTACAAGTAAACAGACCTGAAATGAGGGCAGGTTTTATAATTAAAAGTCCTAAGGGTAATAGATGCAAGGTTAAAGTAAGATGTTCTCGAGTGTGGGTGGGGGGAAGGAGTCGGAATTGTGTTGAAATATTTCCTCGTTGGGTTATTAAGAATATGTAGAGAGAATAAGTAGCGGTAACAAGAGTTCCAATTCCAGTAATAATAATTGTTAAGGAAGATCAGTTAAATAAGGTGGAGATAATAAATAGTTCGCCAAGTAGATTGATTGTTGGAGGTATGGCTATATTAGTTAGGTTAATGAGGAGTCATCAGGTTGATATTAATGGAAAGGCCAATTGTAGGCCTCGGACAAGAAGAAGGGTTCGAGTGTGTGTGCGTTCATAATTGGTGTTAGCTAAAGCAAAGAGGGCTGATGATGTTAGGCCGTGTGCAACTATTAGGGTTATAGCTCCAGTTAAGCCTCATGGTGTTTGTACAATAATAGCAGCGGTTACAAGACCTATATGGCTTACGGATGAATAGGCAATAAGGGCTTTTAGGTCTGTTTGGCGTAGGCAGATTGAACTAGTTATTAAAATACCTCAGAGGGCGAGGACCATAATTGGAAATATTAGGTTAGGAGGATGGGGGTTTAGTACGGATGAGATGCGGATTAAGCCATAGCCTCCTAGTTTTAATAAAATGGCAGCTAGGACCATAGAGCCAGCGATTGGGGCTTCTACATGTGCTTTTGGAAGTCAAAGGTGGAGACCATATAAGGGTAGTTTGACTAGAAAGGCTAATAAGCAAGCGAGTCAGAGTATTGTACTAGAATCTGTGGGGAGGAGTTCTGGTTGAATTATAAAGAGAAGTTCTATGGAGGTGTGAAAGTATTTGTTATTAAGATAAAGGAGTGTAATTAAGAGTGGTAGGGAGCTTGCTAGGGTATAAAACAGAAAATAAAGGCCAGCGTTTAAGCGTTCAGCTTGGTTTCCCCAGCGTGTAATAATAATTAGGGTGGGAATTAAGGTTGTTTCAAATAAGATATAAAACAGAATAAAGTCTGAAGCGGTAAAAGTTATGATTAAGGTTGTTTGTAATGTTATTAAAATTATTAGGAAGGTTCGTTTTCGGTTTATGGGCTCAGTTTTTAAGTGGTTTTGGCTGGCTAGAATTATGAGTGGAAGTAACCAGCAGGAAAGAATAATTAGAGGGGCAGAGGCGGTATCAATGTTAAAATATGTGGTTGTGTTGGAGGTTTTTAAGAGCATAGGATGATTAAATAATGTAAGGCTTAAGAGTGCTAATAATATAGAATATATAGTTATAGTTGGGAACAAGATGTTTGGGTTAAGTAAAAAGGCTGAGGGGATTAAAAAGGCAGTTGGGATAATAATTTTTAGCATTTTAGAAGGTTTAGGGTTTTTATATGATCTGTTCCATGTGTTCGTGAGGTGGCAACTAAGAGAGCAAGGCCGGTGCTAGCTTCACAGGCGGACAGTGCTAGAAGTAAGATGGGTAATATGGTAGTAGTTGGAGTGTTTATGGAGGTTGTGAATGTGGCTATTATTAGGAAAAGAATAAGTATTATTCCTTCGAGACAGATTAAAATAGACATGAAATGGGTTCGGTGAATAGATAGGCCTAGAAGGCCCAGTAAAAATATAATATTTAATAGAAAGAGGATTATTGACATGTTAAGGGTTCTAATAGATTTAGAATTTATTAAGTCGAAATTAATTGTCTTGGTTAGACTAACCCTCATATTCGGCTCAATCTAAACCACCTTGAGCTCACTCGTAAATTAAACCAGTAGTTAGGAGTAAAATAATTGTAGAGGTTCATATTATGGTTGTTGTGGGTTGTGAAAGATTAATTGCTCATGGGGTTGGAAGTAGAAGAGCAATTTCTAGGTCAAAAAGAAGAAATAAAATAGCTACTAGGAAAAAGCGGATAGAGAAGGGAAGTCGTGCTGAGCCTAGTGGGTCGAATCCACATTCATAGGGGGAAAGTTTTTCTATGTTTGGCAATATTTGTGGTAGCCAAAAGCTTACCAGTATTAAAATAAGGGAGATTAGTGTAGTAATAATTAGTATTAGTATAAGGTTCATTACTTTTTCCCAGGTGGTACTGGGGTTGGATGATTGGAAGTCATCTATATTACTTATATTAAAAAAGTAAGAGCCTCATCAGTAGATCGATACATATAGGAAGAGTCATACGACATCTACAAAATGTCAGTATCAGGCGGCTGCCTCGAATCCAAAGTGGTGGTTTTTTGTAAAGTGGAATAAAGATTGTCGAATGAGGCAAATAATGAGAAATGTAGATCCAATAATTACATGGAGGCCGTGGAAGCCAGTGGCTACAAAAAAAGTTGTACCATAAACACTATCTGAGATAGTAAATGATGTTTCGTGGTATTCGTTGGCTTGTAAAATTGAAAAGTATAGGCCTAATAAGATTGTTAGAAATAATGCTTGAATGGTATCGGTTCGTTTTCCCTCCATTAAGGCATGGTGGGCTCATGTTACTGTTACTCCGGAGGCAAGTAAGACAGCTGTGTTTAGTAGTGGGACTTCAAAGGCGTTTAATGGGTGGATTCCTGTCGGTGGTCATTGACCTCCAAGTTCAGGAGTGGGAGCGAGGCTTGAATGGTAGAAGGCTCAGAAAAATCCGACAAAAAATAATACTTCTGAGGTAATAAATAAAATTATGCCGTATCGGAGGCCTTTTTGTACTGGCATTGTATGATGTCCTTGATATGTGCCTTCACGGACGACATCTCGTCATCATTGTTGTATTGTTAAAAGTATAATAATAAAGCCAAGACATATCAGGTTAGTGTTATTGAAATGAAATCATGCTGCAAGGCCTGATGTCAATAAAAGGGCTGCGATAGCTCCTGTTAGAGGTCATGGGCTAGGGTCAACTATGTGAAATGGGTGTGCTTGATGAGTCATTAAATATTTTCTTGTAGATAGAGGGTTAGAAGTAGTACAAAAACATAGGCTTGGATTAAAGCAACAGCTATTTCTAAGCAAGTTAGTAAAATTAAGATAATAAGAGTGATTGATGCAGTTATAGTTATAGTATTTATAAGGACTAGTACTGCTGTCGAGGTAAGTTGAATTAATAAATGTCCGGCTGTTAAGTTGGCTGTTAGGCGTACACCTAGTGCGATTGGGCGAATAAACAGGCTAGCTGTTTCGATTATTACTAGTATAGGAATCAAGAGTGTTGGTGTACCTTCTGGGAGGAGGTGGCCTAGTGAGGTGGTTGGTTGATTTCGTAGGCCAATTAAGACTGTTATTAGTCAGGTTGGAATGGCAAGAGCTATATTTATTGAAAGCTGAGTGGTTGGGGTAAAAGTATAAGGTAATAGTCCTAGGGTATTAAGTAATGTAAGTATTAATAAGAGTGCTATAAAAGTAGTTGCTCATTTATGTCCTGTAATATTGATGGGCAATATTATTTGTTTTGTAGCGTGGGTGATAAGTGAGGACTGAATGGTTGAATAGCGGTTTTTAATAAGGCGGTTGGTTGAAAATCAGATAATTAGTGGAAAGAATAAAGCTGGAATAATTAATGGGACTCCTAGTATATTAGGAATAGCAAATTGATCAAAAAAACTTAAGGTCATGGTCAGGTTCAGTAGTAGTTATTGGGTTGATTTTTATATTGTGGGGCTAAGAGATAGGGATTAGGATTAGTATTAGTAATTTTTGTAATAAATATAATGAGGGTTATTCATACTAGTATAAATACTATAAATCAAGGGGCGAGATTAAGTTGAGGCATATCACTAAGGGAAATTATTTCCCTCTCTAGCTTAAAAGGCTAGTGCTGCAGGTTAGCTTCTTAGTGATGAAGAGATTATTGTTTTAGATCATGCTTCAAAGTGTTTTAGGGGTGTTGACTCTACAACAATAGGTATGAAGCTGTGGTTTGACCCACAGATTTCTGAGCATTGACCATAAAAGAGACCAGGATGGGATGTAATTAGGGTGGTTTGGTTTAATCGGCCTGGGACAGCATCGGTTTTAATGCCAAGTGCTGGAACAGCTCATGAATGTAGAACGTCTTCTGCTGAAATTAAAATTCGAATAGGGGACTCCATTGGAATTACAACTCGGTGATCCACCTCTAATAAGCGAAAACTTCCTGGGCTTAAATCATATGTTGGGGTTATATAAGAGTCAAATAGCAGGTTTTCGTAGTCTGTATATTCGTAGCTTCAATATCATTGGTGGCCAATAGCTTTAATAGTTAGATGAGGGTTGTTGATTTCGTCTATTAAATAAAGGATTTGGAGGGATGGAAGTGCAATTAAAATAAGAATAATTGCAGGAAGGATGGTTCAAATTATTTCAACTTCTTGGGCATCTATTGTATTGGTATGCGTAAGTTTTGTTGATAGTATTAAGCTAATAATATATAGTACTAGGGCACTAATTAAAAAAACAATTATTAATGCATGATCATGAAAATGAAGGAGTTCTTCTATGATGGGGGAGGCTGCATTTTGGAAGCCTAATTGTGCTGGGTGTGCCATTAAGGTTCACAGGTTTTATGGCCTGTAATTTAGTACTGACAGAGCTATGTAATTATTTTACTAGAACCTTATGAGGGGAGAAACATAAGAGGCTGTGTGGCTAGCTTGAAACTGGTTAGAGGTGGTTCAAGTCCCCCCTCCCTTGAGGTTTGAACATAAGTTGATTCTTCGTATGTGTGGTATGGAGGAGGGCAGCCGTGAAGTCATTCCAAGTTTGTATTTGTTAGTTCAAGGGTTAGAACTTCACGCTTAGCTGCCAGAGCTTCTCAAATAATAAACATTATTATGATTACAGCTGTGAGGGAAATTAGAGAGCCAATTGATGAGATAGTGTTTCAAAGAGTATATGCATCTGGATAGTCAGAGTAACGTCGAGGTATACCGGCTAATCCTAGGAAATGTTGTGGAAAAAATGTTATGTTGACTCCAGTAAATATTACGCCAAACTGAATTTTTGTTCATGAGGAGTGTAGAGTGTAACCCGTAAAGAGAGGGAATCAGTGAACAAATCCCCCTATAATTGCAAATACGGCGCCTATTGATAGAACATAGTGGAAGTGAGCAACTACGTAGTAAGTGTCATGAAGGACAATGTCTAATGAGGAGTTAGCTAGAATAATGCCTGTAAGACCACCTACTGTAAATAAAAAAATAAAACCCAGAGCTCATAATATAGCAGCGTCTCATTTAATTGTTCCTCCATGAAGGGTTGCAAGTCAGCTAAAGACCTTTACTCCAGTAGGAATAGCAATAATTATTGTGGCTGAGGTAAAGTAAGCTCGCGTATCAACATCTATTCCTACTGTAAATATGTGGTGGGCTCATACAATAAAGCCTAAGAAGCCAATTGATATTATAGCTCATACTATTCCTATATAGCCGAAGGGTTCTTTTTTGCCTGCATAATATGTGACAATGTGAGAGATTATTCCAAAGCCAGGGAGAATAAGAATATATACTTCTGGGTGACCAAAGAATCAAAATAGGTGTTGGTATAAAATTGGGTCTCCTCCACCAGCGGGATCAAAAAAGGATGTGTTTAAGTTTCGATCTGTTAATAATATAGTGATACCAGCAGCTAATACGGGTAAAGAAAGGAGGAGAAGTACTGCTGTAATTAGGACGGATCAAACAAATAGTGGGGTTTGATATTGTGTTATGTTAGGGGGTTTTATGTTAATGCAGGTAGTAATAAAGTTAATTGCACCTAGAATAGAGGAAACCCCAGCTAGATGGAGTGAAAAGATGGTCAGATCTACTGAGGCTCCTGCATGGGCTATATTTCCAGCTAAAGGTGGATATACAGTTCAGCCAGTACCAGCACCCGCTTCGATGCCCGAAGATGAAAGAAGTAATAGTAATGAGGGTGGTAATAATCAGAAGCTTATATTGTTTATTCGTGGAAATGCTATGTCAGGGGCACCAATTATTAGGGGAACTAATCAATTCCCGAAACCTCCGATTATTACAGGTATTACCAAAAAGAAAATTATAACAAAAGCATGTGCTGTAACAATGACGTTGTAAACCTGATCGTCGCCAAGAAGGGTTCCGGGTTGACTCAGTTCTGTTCGAATTAGAAGACTAAGGGCTGTACCAACTATACCAGCTCAGGCGCCAAATAATAGGTATAAGGTGCCAATGTCTTTGTGGTTGGTTGAAAATAGTCAACGAATCAATGACACAGGTAGAATGGCCGAGTGTTTAGGTGGGGAGTTGTAAACTCCTTTATGGAGGTTCAAATCCTCTTTTTACCAGCAGCCCCGAGGTGTTGTTTACACACCAAAATGCAAATTTGGAGAGGTACCCTATAAGTGCCGGGGCTTCCCCCGTTTTTTTTTCAAACGGGGGAAGAGAACTAGGTGGAGAATGGAGGATGGAAGCCCGCTGGATGGGGTTTTTAGCTGTTAACTAAAGTTTTGCAGGATCGAGGCCTGTCCATCTAGTTTAGGCCTTAGCTTAATTAAAGTGTTTGGGTTGCATTCAGAAGATGTATATTAAAATTATACAGGTCTTAATCAGAAACTAGGGAGTTTGGGACCCTATCAAAGGCTTTGAAGGCCTCTAGTTTTGTATTTAACCTAAGTTTCTAAGTATAAATTAGTGGTGTAATTGGGATTAGTATAAGCATACTAATAATTATAGGAGTGGGGTTAATTGGTTTGGTGGGTTTAAATCGTCATTTTATTGAACTGTTAGATGTATTTGGGGAGGTAGTTAGGGTTGAGACGTAGGTTAAACGCATGTAGAATATTAGGCTTAATAGGGAAGATAGGGCGAGGGCGGTTGCTAGTGGTAATAGGAAGTTGGTAGTTAATTCTTTTAGAATTAGTCATTTAGGAATAAAGCCGGTTAGTGGGGGTAGTCCTCCTAGTGCTATAAGAGTTATTATTATAATTGTTGAAAGTGTTGGGGTGACTGTTCATATTGTTCCTAAGTCTTTGGTAGTTTTGGTTGTTGTAGTAATGATGATAATAAATATTGAAGTGGTCATTAATAGATAGATTGTTAGGGTTAAAAGGAGAAGTTTTAAGGAGATAGATGAAATGGAAATTATTCATCCTAGGTGTCCGATTGATGAAAATGCTATAATTTTTCGTAGTTGAGTTTGATTAAGTCCGGATCATCCTCCGATTAAGGTGGAGGAGATGGCTAATAGAGATAGGAGTACTATTGGAAATTGATTAGAGGTAAGATAGAGTAATGATATTGGTGGTAGTTTTTGTCATGTTGCAATGATTAGGGCTGTTATTATGTCAGTACCTTGTATAACTTCTGGCAGTCAGAAATGTATGGGGGCTAAGCCTAATTTTATAGCTAGAGCAATTAGTAGTATGGTGGGAGTTGGTTGTGTTGTTAGTTGAGTAATATCTCAGGTTCCGGTGTGTCAAGCATTAATAATGCTTGAAAATAAAATAATAGATGAAGCAGTTGCTTGAATAATAAAGTATTTTGTTGCTGCTTCGGTAGCTCGTGGGTGATGTTGTTTGGCTAAAATTGGGATGATGGCAAGGGTGTTTAGTTCTAGTCCAACTCAGGCTATGAATCAATGATAGCTGGCAGCTGTGATGATTGCTCCAAGGGCTAGATTAGAGATTAAGATGGATAAGATGTAGGGGTTCATTAGTAAAGGAAGGGTTTGACCAACATTTTTGGGGTATGGGCCCAAGAGCTTTATTAGCTGACTTTACTAGAGGGTAGTATAGTGGTAGTACAAAGAATTTTGGAGTCTTAGGTGTGGGTTCGAATCCCATTCTTCTAGAGGAGGTGAGGGGTTAATAAGTCCCTGTGGTTTACTCTATCAAAGTAACCCCTAAGTCTCGGGCACACGTCCTAGAAAAGTTAACTTAAAGGTGGAAGGCCAGCTAGTGAAATTGGGAGGGAAATATATCATAAATAAAGTGCAAGGGTAGCTGGAAGAAATTGTTTTCATAGAAGGTGTATTAGTTGGTCATAGCGGAATCGAGGGTAAGAGGCTCGGGCTCATAGGAATCCAATAGTTAGTAGGGTGGTCTTTGTTATTAGGTTAATTGTGAAAAGTTCTGTTTGTAAATTGATGGTTGGGCTAAAGAATAAAATGCATGATAGTGTGTTTATTATTAAAATATTTATGTATTCGGCTAGAAAAAAAAGTGCGAAAGGTCCTGCTGCATATTCTACATTAAAACCAGAAACAAGTTCGGATTCTCCTTCTGTTAAGTCAAATGGTGCTCGGTTTGTTTCTGCTAGGGTTGATACATACCATATTATGGCTAGGGGTCATGTGGGTAAGATTAATCATATGTGTTCTTGTGTAGTAATAAGTGTAGATATTGAAAAGCCACCGGCTAGTATAATAATGGAAAGTAAGATGATACCTAAGGTGACTTCGTAGGAAATTGTTTGTGCGATAGCTCGAAGGGCTCCTATTAGGGCATATTTTGAGTTGGATGCTCATCCAGATCATAAAATTGTATAGACTATTATGCTTGAGAGGGCGAGAAGAAATAGGAGACCTAAGTTTATGTCTGTTAAAGGGTAGGGTATGGGTATGGGAGTTCATGTTATAAGAGCTAGTAAGAGGGCTATAGTTGGGGCTAAAATAAAAAGTATTGGGGATGCGTGTGTTGGGCGGATGGGTTCTTTAATAAATAGTTTAATTCCATCAGCAACTGGTTGCAAGATTCCAAAGGGTCCAACTATGTTTGGGCCTTTTCGGAGTTGTATGTAGCCTAAGATTTTTCGTTCAAGTAGTGTTAGGAATGCTACAGCAATGAGGATAGGAATAATATATGAGATTGGATTAATAATATATGTCGTAAGTTTCTGCATTATTAAGAAGGGAATTTGCTTCCCTGTAGAAAGATTTTAGGTCTTTTGCATTGCTTGACTCTGCCACCTTAATAAATCTTATTTTGATTAAGTGGGTGGGTGTGTTAACTACTTAAGTAAGAGTCAGTAGTTTTTGTTGGGACGTTTATTTAGTATAGGTCCCACTATTTTGGTCCTTTCGTACTAAAAATAGTGCTTCATAGATAGAAACCGACCTGGATTTCTCCGGTCTGAACTCAGATCACGTAGGACTTTAATCGTTGAACAAACGAACCTTCTATAGCGGCTGCACTATAGGGGTGTCCTGATCCAACATCGAGGTCGTAAACCCTCTTGTCGATAAGGACTCTAGAAGAGGATGGCGCTGTTATCCCTGGGGTAACTTGGTTCATTGATCAGACAGTAAACTAGTACTGCTGGGTCTATAATATTATTTTTGGTGTGTTTTTCTTAATAAATGACTTTATGTTTTGGAGGATTTTTTTTGCTCCAAAGTCGCCCCAACTAAAAAACCAGGAGGCATGTTTAGTGATTTTGGTTTTGAAGCTCCACAGGGTCTTCTCGTCTTATGGGTTAATTCCAGCTTTTGTACTGAAGGATCAATTTCATTGGCTAGTCCGTAAGAGACAGTTTTGTCCTCATTTAGCCGTTCATTCTAGTCCCTATTTAGGGGACAAGTGATTATGCTACCTTTGCACGGTTAGGATACCGCGGCCGTTTAAAGAGTCACTGGGCAGGCGAGACCTTTAATACTTGTAAAGCTAAAGGCTATGTTTTTGGTAAACAGTTGGGACAAGTTGTTGCCGAGTTCCTTTTACGGCTTTTTGCCTTTCTTTTATGCATGCCTGTGTTGGGTTAACAAGTTTTGGATGACTTTTATAGTAGGTATGGGGTCATGGGGATTTGTTAATTATCAGTAGTTTTTCTATTCTGATTTAAGGGGATGCAGAGAGAAGTATTTCTTATTACTAATTTTAGCATTAGTTTTTCTATATTAATATAGAGTAGCTCGGAGTAAGTCAGGAGGTTAATTTGGGCTGTTGAAATTATTCTGGTTGAATGCTATAACGCGATTTATGGTGGCTGCTTTGAGGCCTACTTAAATCAAAAGTGGGTGTTTCTCTCAGTTCGGGCTGTATTCCGGTTCAATGGGGCTGTACCCCCATTGATTTTCTTTAGGAGAAAGGAGTGAATTTGGGGGTGTTGGTTATGTTTTCCTAAAGTTGAACTTAAATTCTTTTATTGAGCAGCCAGCTATCACCAAGCTCGATTGGCTTTTTGCCTCTATTTTTAGGTCTTCCCACCCTTTTGCTACAGGGACGGGTGTGCTCTAAATTACAGCTGCCCAAAAATAGCTCGTTTGGTTTCGGGGGGGCAGGCTAAAGGTTCTCTTTGTCTGAAGGGGTTTTGCTAAACCATGATGCAGGAGGTACAGGGTTTAATCTTTGCTGTTTTATGCTTAAAATTTTTCATTGTTCTTTCATTGTTCCCTTGCGGTACTTGTGAGGCCAATGGTGGGGTTTAATCTCATTTACTGGCCGGGAAAATGTTTTGGTTTAAAAGTGGGGTTGTTTAGGGTTTTGTGGGGGTTTTTGGCTGAAGTCGTTGGGCTCAAAAAGGTCGTGGTTGAAATGCGGCATCTTCCAGTTGTAAGTTGGGTGCTTTAAATAAGCTACTTTTTGTTAGTCCAAGCACACCTTCCGGTACGCTTACCATGTTACGACTTGCCTCCTCTAGTCAAAGTTGTCTTGTTTATGAAAGTATTTTTTTTGTTGAGGAGGGTGACGGGCGGTGTGTACGCGTCCCAGAGCGTTGTTAAAACAGACACTCTTATCTGTTTTACTACTAAATTCACCTTCATGCAGTATTTCATAGTGCAATTCGTGTTTTTTATTATAAAAAATGTAGCCAATCTCTTCCCCAACATCTGCTACACCTTGACCTGACGTATTAGCGTTAAGGCTATTGTGTCTACTATTAGGTCTTCATAGAGTAAACTGTCGACGGCGGTATATAGGCTGATACTTTGCTAGTTGGGGTTGGGTAGAACGGGGGGTATCGATTATGGGACAGGCTCCTCTAGGTCGATATGGGACACCGTCAAGTCCTTTGAGTTTCAAGTTTTTCACTTGTAGTTCTCTGGCGGAAAGTATTGTATATAACAACTATCAATGTTTAGGGCTTAGCATAGTAGGGTATCTAATCCTAGTTTGTTTCTAAGCTTTCGTGTGGTCAAGAATATAATATTGAGAATATCTGTGTTGGTTTTCTCCATTGTCTAAGTGTTTTACAACTAGACTATGAATTTTGATGTTAATCATATTATAAGTCTCTAGTCACATTTTACGCCGTTTTGTCGTTATTTTGGGCTCTTCGTATAACCGCGGTGGCTGGCACGAAATTGACCAGCCCTAAGTTATCATAGTTGGGTCAAGTTTTCACTTATAGCCCAATGTTTATTACTGCTGGTAGACCCGTGGGGGTGTGGCGTAGCTAGGCGTTATGGGCTTATTATAGTGCCTGATGCCTGCTCCATTTGTCTTTTGAGGGGTTTTGGGCATTTTCACTGGGTTGTTGAGGCTTGCATGTATAATCTTGATAAAAAATAACGGTAAGCCCAGGACCAAAGCTATTGTTTGTGGAGGTTTCTTTGTTCCTCATCTCGGCATCTTCAGTGCCGTGCTTTAAAAAATAAGCTACAATAAC
>NW_027647820.1:0-54293 GCF_951804945.1 Podarcis cretensis | reverse complement strand
AATAAGCCTTCTGTTTTGACGGCCAAACCTTTCAGGGGAGCATTTGCAAGTGTTTGGCTTCATTTTTGATTGAATTGCCGAAATTCAGATTTTTGATGAAATTGTGACCCCGGGGCTTAGGGATTTTTTCAAAAAAATATTTTTCTGCCAGTTAAGTTGTCGAGGGCTGATTTCTTTTCCTGTGATAAAAAGCCTTCTGTTTTGACCGCCAAACCTTTCAGGGGAGCATTTGCAACCGTTTGGCATCATTTTTGATTGAATTGCCGAAAGTCAGATTTTTGATGAAATTGTGACCCCGGGGCTTAGGGATTTTTTCAAAAAAATATTTTTCTGCCGGTTAAGTTGTCGAGGGCTCATTTCTTTTCCTGTGATAAAAAGCCTTCTGTTTTGACGGCCAAACCTTTCAGGGGAGCATTTGCAAGCGTTTGGCATCATTTTTGATTGAATTGCCGAAAGTCAGATTTTTGATGAAATTGTGACCCCGGGGCTTAGGGATTTTTTCAAAAAAATATTTTTCTGCCGGTTAAGTTGTCGAGGGCTCATTTCTTTTCCTGTGATAAAAAGCCTTCTGTTTCGACCGCCAAACCTTTCAGGGGAGCATTTGCAACCGTTTGGCACCATTTTTGAGTGAATTGCCGAAAGTCAGATTTTTGATGAAATTGTGACCCCGGGGCTTAGGGATTTTTTCAAAAAAATATTTTTCTGCCGGTTAAGTTGTCGAGGGCTCATTTCTTTTCCTGTGATAAAAAGCCTTCTGTTTTGACGGCCAAAATTCAGGGGAGCATTTGCAAGCGTTTGGCATCATTTTTGATTGAATTGCCGAAAGTCAGATTTTTTATGAAATTGTGACCCCTGGGCTTAGGGATTTTTTCAAAAAAATATTTTTCTGCCAGTTAAGTTGTCGAGGGCTCATTTCTTTTCCTGTGATAAAAAGCCTTCTGTTTCGACCGCCAAACCTTTCAGGGGAGCATTTGCAAGTGTTTGGCATCATTTTTGATTGAATTGCCGAAAGTCAGATTTTTTATGAAATTGTGACCCCGGGGCTTAGGGATTTTTTCAAAAAAATATTTCTCTGCCAGTTAAGTTGTCGAGGGCTGATTTCTTTTCCTGTGATAAAAAGCGTTCTGTTTTGACGGCCAAACCTTTCAGGGGAGCATTTGCAAGCGTTTGGCATCATTTTTGATTGAATTGCCGAAAGTCAGATTTTTTATGAAATTGTGACCCCGGGGCTTAGGGATTTTTTCAAAAAAATATTTTTCTGCCAGTTAAGTTGTCGAGGGCTCATTTCTTTTCCTGTGATAAAAAGCCTTCTGTTTCGACCGCCAAACCTTTCAGGGGAGCATTTGCAACCGTTTGGCATCATTTTTGATTGAATTGCCGAAAGTCAGATTTTTGATGAAATTGTGACCCCGGGGCATAGGGATTTTTTCAAAAAAATATTTTTCTGCCAGTTAAGTTGTCGAGGGCTCATTTCTTTTCCTGTGATAAAAAGCCTTCTGTTTTGACGGCCAAACCTTTCAGGGGAGCATTTGCAACCGTTTGGCATCATTTTTGATTGAATTGCCGAAAGTCAGATTTTTTATGAAATTGTGACCCCGGGGCTTAGGGATTTTTTCAAAAATATATTTTTCTGCCAGTTAAGTTGTCGAGGGCTCATTTCTTTTCCTGTGATAAAAAGCCTTCTGTTTTGACGGCCAAATCTTTCAGGGGAGCATTTGCAACCATTTGGCACCATTTTTGAGTGAATTGCCGAAAGTCAGATTTTTGATGAAATTGTGACCCCGGGTCTTAGGGATTTTTTCAAAAAAATATTTTTCTGCCGGTTAAGTTGTCGAGGGCTCATTTCTTTTCCTGTGATAAAAAGCCTTCTGTTTTGACGGCCAAAACTTTCAGGGGAGCATTTGCAAGCGTTTGGCATCATTTTTGATTGAATTGTTGAAAGTCAGATTTTCTATGAAATTGTGACCCCTGGGCTTGGGGATTTTTTCAAAAAAATATTTTTCTGCCAGTTAAGTTGTCGAGGGCTGATTTCTTTTCCTGTGATAAAAAGCATTCTGTTTTGACCGCCAAACCTTTGAGGGGAGCATTTGCAACCGTTTGGCATCATTTTTGATTGAATTGCCGAAAGTCAGATTTTTGATGAAATTGTGACCCCGGGGCTTAGGGATTTTTTCAAAAAAATATTTTTCTGCCAGTTAAGTTGTCGAGGGCTCATTTCTTTTCCTGTGATAAAAAGCCTTCTTTTTTGACGGCCAAATCTATAAGGGGAGCATTTGCAACCGTTTGGCACCATTTTTGAGTGAATTGCCGAAAGTCAGATTTTTTATGAAATTGTGACCCCGGGGCTTAGGGATTTTTTCAAAAAAATATTTTTCTGCCAGTTAAGTTGTCGAGGGCTCATTTCTTTTCCTGTGATATAAAGCCTTCTGTTTTGACGGCCAAATCTTTCAGGGGAGCATTTGCAACCATTTGGCACCATTTTTGAGTGAATTGCCGAAAGTCAGATTTTTGATGAAATTGTGACCCCGGGGCTTAGGGATTTTTTCAAAAAAATATTTTTCTGCCGGTTAAGTTGTCGAGGGCTCATTTCTTTTCCTGTGATAAAAAGCCTTCTGTTTTGACGGCCAAAACTTTCAGGGGAGCATTTGCAAGCGTTTGGCATCATTTTTGATTGAATTGTTGAAAGTCAGATTTTCTATGAAATTGTGACCCCGGGGCTTAGGGATTTTTTCAAAAAAATATTTTTCTGCCGGTTAAGTTGTCGAGGGCTGATTTCCTTTCCTGTGATAAAAAGCGTTCTGTTTTGACGGCCAAACCTTTCAGGGGAGCATTTGCAAGCGTTTGGCATCATTTTTGATTGAATTGCCGAAAGTCAGATTTTTTATGAAATTGTGACCCCGGGGCTTAGGGATTTTTTCAAAAAAATATTTTTCTGCCGGTTAAGTTGTCGAGGGCTCATTTCTTTTCCTGTGATAAAAAGCCTTCTGTTTCGACCGCCAAACCTTTCAGGGGAGCATTTGCAACCATTTGGCACCATTTTTGAGTGAATTGCCGAAAGTCAGATTTTTGATGAAATTGTGACCCCGGGGCTTTGGGATTTTTTCAAAAAAATATTTTTCTGCCGGTTAAGTTGTCGAGGACTGATTTCCTTTCCTGTGATAAAAAGCGTTCTGTTTTGACGGCCAAACCTTTCAGGGGAGCATTTGCAAGCGTTTGGCATCATTTTTGATTGAATTGCCGAAAGTCAGATATTTTATGAAATCGTGACCCCGGGGCTTAGGGATTTTTTCAAAAAAATATTTTTCTGCCAGTTAAGTTGTCGAGGGCTCATTTCTTTTCCTGTGATAAAAAGCCTTCTGTTTTGACGGCCAAACCTTTCAGGGGAGCATTTGCAACCGTTTGGCATCATTTTTGATTGAATTGCCGAAAGTCAGATTTTTGATGAAATTGTGACCCCGGGGCTTAGGGATTTTTTCAAAAAAATATTTTTCTGCCGGTTAAGTTGTCGAGGGCTGATTTCCTTTCCTGTGATAAAAAGCGTTCTGTTTTGACGGCCAAACCTTTCAGGGGAGCATTTGCAAGCGTTTGGCATCATTTTTGATTGAATTGCCGAAAGTCAGATTTTTTATGAAATTGTGACCCCGGGGCTTAGGGATTTTTTCAAAAAAATATTTTTCTGCCGGTTAAGTTGTCGAGGTCTCATTTCTTTTCCTGTGATAAAAAGCCTTCTGTTTTGACGGCCAAACCTTTCAGGGGAGCATTTGCAAGCGTATGGCATCATTTTTGATTGAATTGCCGAAAGTCAGATTTTTTATGAAATTGTGACCCCTGGGCTTAGGGATTTTTTCAAAAAAATATTTTTCTTCCGGTAAAGTTGTTGAGGGCTGATTTCTTTTCCTGTGATAAAAAGCATTCGGTTTTGACCGCCAAACCTTTCAGGGGAGCATTTGCAAGCGTTTGGCATCATTTTTGATTGAATTGCCGAAAGTCAGATTTTTGATGAAATTGTGACCCTGGGGCTTAGGGATTTTTTCAAAAAAATATTTTTCTGCCGGTTAAGTTGTCGAGGACTGATTTCTTTTCCTGTGATAAAAAGCATTCTGTTTCGACCGCCAAACCTTTCAGGGGAGCATTTGCAACCGTTTGGCATCATTTTTGATTGAATTGCCGAAAGTCAGATTTTTTATGAAATTGTGACCCGGGGCTTAGGGATTTTTTTCAAAAAAATATTTTTCTGCCAGTTAAGTTGTCGAGGGCTCATTTCTTTTCCTGTGATAAAAAGCCTTCTGTTTTGACGGCCAAACCTTTCAGGGGAGCATTTGCAAGCGTTTGGCATCATTTTTGATTGAATTGCCGAAAGTCAGATATTTTATGAAATCGTGACCCCGGGGCTTAGGGATTTTTTCAAAAAAATATTTTTCTGCCAGTTAAGTTGTCGAGGGCTCATTTCTTTTCCTGTGATAAAAAGCCTTCTGTTTTGACGGCCAAACCTTTCAGGGGAGCATTTGCAACCGTTTGGCATCATTTTTGATTGAATTGCCGAAAGTCAGATTTTTGATGAAATTGTGACCCCGGGGCTTAGGGATTTTTTCAAAAAAATATTTTTCTGCCGGTTAAGTTGTCGAGGGCTGATTTCCTTTCCTGTGATAAAAAGCGTTCTGTTTTGACGGCCAAACCTTTCAGGGGAGCATTTGCAAGCGTTTGGCATCATTTTTGATTGAATTGCCGAAAGTCAGATTTTTTATGAAATTGTGACCCCGGGGCTTAGGGATTTTTTCAAAAAAATATTTTTTCTGCCGGTTAAGTTGTCGAGGGCTCATTTCTTTTCCTGTGATAAAAAGCCTTCTGTTTCGACCGCCAAACCTTTCAGGGGAGCATTTGCAACCATTTGGCACCATTTTTGAGTGAATTGCCGAAAGTCAGATTTTTGATGAAATTGTGACCCCAGGGCTTAGGGATTTTTTCAAAAAAATATTTTTCTGCCGGTTAAGTTGTCGAGGACTGATTTCTTTTCCTGTGATAAAAAGCCTTCTGTTTTGACGGCCAAACCTTTCAGGGGAGCATTTGCAAGCGTATGGCATCATTTTTGATTGAATTGCCGAAAGTCAGATTTTTTATGAAATTGTGACCCCTGGGCTTAGGGATTTTTTCAAAAAAATATTTTTCTGCCGGTAAAGTTGTCGAGGGCTGATTTCTTTTCCTGTGATAAAAAGCATTCGGTTTTGACCGCCAAACCTTTCAGGGGAGCATTTGCAAGCGTTTGGCATCATTTTTGATTGAATTGCCGAAAGTCAGATTTTTGATGAAATTGTGACCCTGGGGCTTAGGGATTTTTTCAAAAAAATATTTTTCTGCCGGTTAAGTTGTCGAGGACTGATTTCTTTTCCTGTGATAAAAAGCATTCTGTTTCGACCGCCAAACCTTTCAGGGGAGCATTTGCAACCGTTTGGCATCATTTTTGATTGAATTGCCGAAAGTCAGATTTTTTATGAAATTGTGACCCGGGGCTTAGGGATTTTTTTCAAAAAAATATTTTTCTGCCAGTTAAGTTGTCGAGGGCTCATTTCTTTTCCTGTGATAAAAAGCCTTCTGTTTTGACGGCCAAACCTTTCAGGGGAGCATTTGCAAGCGTTTGGCATCATTTTTGATTGAATTGCCGAAAGTCAGATATTTTATGAAATTGTGAAATTTTATGAAATTGCCGAAAGTCAGATTTTTGATGAAATTGTGACACCAGGGCTGAGGGATTTTTTCAAAAAAATATTTTTCTGCCAGTTAAGTTGTCGAGGGCTCATTTCTTTTCCTGTGATAAAAAGCCTTCTGTTTCGACCGCCAAACCTTTCAGGGGAGCATTTGCAAGCGTTTGGCACCATTTGGGAGTGAGTTTCCGATAGTCAGATTTTTGATGAAATTGTGACCCCAGGGCTTAGGGATTTTTTCAAAAAAATATTTTTATGCCAGTTAAATTGTCGAGGGCTCATTTCTTTTCCTGTGATAAAAAGCCTTCTGTTTTGACGGCCAAACCTTTCAGGGGAGCATTTGCAAGTGTTTGGCACCATTTTTGAGTGAATTGCCGAAAGTCAGATTTTTGATGAAATTGTGACCCCGGGGCTTAGGGATTTTTTCAAAAAAATATTTTTCTGCCGGTTAAGTTGTCGAGGGCTGATTTCCTTTCCTGTGATAAAAAGCGTTCTGTTTTGACGGCCAAACCTTTCAGGGGAGCATTTGCAAGCGTTTGGCATCATTTTTGATTGAATTGCCGAAAGTCAGATATTTTATGAAATTGTGAAATTTTATGAAATTGCCGAAAGTCAGATTTTTGATGAAATTGTGACACCAGGGCTGAGGGATTTTTTCAAAAAAATATTTTTCTGCCAGTTAAGTTGTCGAGGGCTCATTTCTTTTCCTGTGATAAAAAGCCTTCTGTTTCGACCGCCAAACCTTTCAGCGGAGCATTTGCAAGCGTTTGGCACCATTTTGGAGTGAGTTTCCGATAGTCAGATTTTTGATGAAATTGTGACCCCAGGGCTTAGGGATTTTTTCAAAAAAATATTTTTCTGCCAATTAAGTTGTCGAGGGCTCATTTCTTTTCCTGTGATAAAAAGCCTTCTGTTTTGACGGCCAAACCTTTCAGGGGAGCATTTGCAACCGTTTGGCATCATTTTTGATTGAATTGCCGAAAGTCAGATTTTTTATGAAATTGTGACCCCGGGGCTTAGGGATTTTTTCCAAAAAATATTTTTCTGCCGGTTAAGTTGTCGAGGGCTGATTTCTTTTCCTGTGATAAAAAGCCTTCTGTTTTGACGGCCAAACCTTTCAGGGGAGCATTTGCAACCGTTTGGCATCATTTTTGATTGAATTGCCGAAAGTCAGATTTTTTTATGAAATTGTGATCCCGGGGCTTAGGGATTTTTTCAAGAAAATATTTTTCTGCCGGTTAAGTTGTCGAGGGCTGATTTCTTTTCCTGTGGTAAAAAGCCTTCTGTTTCGACCGCCAAATCTATAAGGGGAGCATTTGCAACTGTTTGGCACCATTTTTGAGTGAATTGCCGAAAGTCAGATTTTTGATGAAATTGTGACCCCGGGGCTTAGGGATTTTTTCAAAAAAATATTTTTCTGCCGGTTAAGTTGTCGAGGGCTGATTTCCTTTCCTGTGATAAAAAGCGTTCTGTTTTGACGGCCAAACCTTTCAGGGGAGCATTTGCAAGCGTTTGGCATCATTTTTGATTGAATTGCCGAAAGTCAGATATTTTATGAAATTGTGAAATTTTATGAAATTGTCGAAAGTCAGATTTTTGATGAAATTGTGACACGAGGGCTGAGGGATTTTTTCAAAAAAATATTTTTCTGCCAGTTAAGTTGTCGAGGGCTCATTTCTTTTCCTGTGATAAAAAGCCTTCTGTTTCGACCGCCAAACCTTTCAGCGGAGCATTTGCAAGCGTTTGGCACCATTTTGGAGTGAGTTTCCGATAGTCAGATTTTTGATGAAATTGTGACCCCAGGGCTTAGGGATTTTTTTAAAAAAATATTTTTCTGCCAGTTAAGTTGTCGAGGGCTCATTTCTTTTCCTGTGATAAAAAGCCTTCTGTTTCGACCGCCAAACCTTTCAGCGGAGCATTTGCAAGCGTTTGGCACCATTTTGGAGTGAGTTTCCGATAGTCAGATTTTTGATGAAATTGTGACCCCGGGGCTTAGGGATTTTTTCAAAAAAATATTTTTCTGCCGGTTAAGTTGTCGAGGGCTGATTTCCTTTCCTGTGATAAAAAGCGTTCTGTTTTGACGGCCAAACCTTTCAGGGGAGCATTTGCAAGCGTTTGGCATCATTTTTGATTGAATTGCCGAAAGTCAGATATTTTATGAAATTGTGAAATTTTATGAAATTGCCGAAAGTCAGATTTTTGATGAAATTGTGACACCAGGGCTGAGGGATTTTTTCAAAAAAATATTTTTCTGCCAGTTAAGTTGTCGAGGGCTCATTTCTTTTCCTGTGATAAAAAGCCTTCTGTTTCGACCGCCAAACCTTTCAGCGGAGCATTTGCAAGCGTTTGGCACCATTTTGGAGTGAGTTTCCGATAGTCAGATTTTTGATGAAATTGTGACCCCAGGGCTTAGGGATTTTTTCAAAAAAATATTTTTCTGCCAATTAAGTTGTCGAGGGCTCATTTCTTTTCCTGTGATAAAAAGCCTTCTGTTTTGACGGCCAAACCTTTTAGGGGAGCATTTGCAACCGTTTGGCATCATTTTTGATTGAATTGCCGAAAGTCAGATTTTTGATGAAATTGTGACCCCGGGGCTTAGGGATTTTTTCAAAAAAATATTTTTCTGCCGGTTAAGTTGTCGAGGGCTGATTTCTTTTCCTGTGATAAAAAGCCTTCTGTTTTGACGGCCAAACCTTTCAGGGGAGCATTTGCAACCGTTTGGCATCATTTTTGATTGAATTGCCGAAAGTCAGATTTTTTTATGAAATTGTGATCCCGGGGCTTAGGGATTTTTTCAAGAAAATATTTTTCTGCCGGTTAAGTTGTCGAGGGCTGATTTCTTTTCCTGTGGTAAAAAGCCTTCTGTTTCGACCGCCAAATCTATAAGGGGAGCATTTGCAACTGTTTGGCACCATTTTTGATTGAATTGCCGAAAGTCCGATTTTTGATGAAATTGTGACCCCGGGGCTTAGGGATTTTTTCAAAAAAATATTTTTCTGCCGGTTAAGTTGTCGAGGGCTGATTTCTTTTCCTGTGATAAAAAGCCTTCTGTTTTGACGGGCAAACCTTTCAGGGGAGCATTTGCAAGCGTTTGGCATCATTTTTGATTGAATTGCCGAAAGTCAGATTTTTGATGAAATTGTGACCCCGGGGCTTAGGGATTTTTTCAAAAAAATATTTTTCTGCCGGTTAAGTTGTCGAGGGCTGATTTCTTTTCCTGTGATAAAAAGCCTTCTGTTTTGACCGCCAAACCTTTCAGAGGAGCACTTGCAACCGTTTGGCATCATTTTTGATTGAATTGCCGAAAGTCAGATATTTTATGAAATTGTGACCCCGGGGCTTAGGGATTTTTTCAAAAAAATATTTTTCTGCCAGTTAAGTTGTCGAGGGCTGATTTCTTTTCCTGTGATAAAAAGCATTCTGTTTGGACCGCCAAACCTTTCAGGGGAGCATTTGCAACCGTTTGGCAACATTTTTGATTGAATTGCCGAAAGTCAGATTTTTTATGAAATTGTGACCCCGGGGCTTTGGGATTTCTTCAAAAAAATATTTTTCTGCCGGTTAAGTTGTCGAGGGCTGATTTCTTTTCCTGTGATAAAAAGCCTTCTGTTTTGACCACCAAACCTTTCAGGGGAGCATTTGCAACCGTTTGGCATCATTTTTGATTGAATTGCCGAAAGTCAGATTTTTGATGAAATTGTGACCCCAGGGCTGAGGGATTTTTTCAAAAAAATATTTTTCTGCCAGTTAAGTTGTCGAGGGCTCATTTCTTTTCCTGTGATAAAAAGCCTTCTGTTTCGACCGCCAAACCTTTCAGGGGAGCATTTGCAACCGTTTGGCACCATTTTTGATTGAATTGCCGAAAGTCAGATTTTTGATGAAATTGTGACCCCGGGGCTTAGGGATTTTTTCAAAAAAATATTTTTCTGCCGGTTAAGTTGTCGAGGGCTGATTTCTTTTCCTGTGATAAAAAGCCTTCTGTTTTGACGGCCAAACCTTTCAGGGGAGCATTTGCAAGCGTTTGGCATCATTTTTGATTGAATTGCCGAAAGTCAGATTTTTTATGAAATTGTGACCCCGGGGCTTAGGGATTTTTTCAAAAAAATATTTTTCTGCCGGTTAAGTTGTCGAGGGCTGATTTCTTTTCCTGTGATAAAAAGCATTCTGTTTCGACCGCCAAACCTTTCAGGGGAGCATTTGCAACCGTTTGGCACCATTTTTGAGTGAATTGCCGAAAGTCAGATTTTTGATGAAATTGTGACCCCGGGGCTTAGGGATTTTTTCAAAAAAATATTTTTCTGCCAGTTAAGTTGTCGAGGGCTCATTTCTTTTCCTGTGATAAAAAGCCTTCTGTTTCGACCGCCAAACCTTTCAGGGGAGCATTTGCAACCGTTTGGCATCATTTTTGATTGAATTGCTGAAAGTCAGATTTTTGATGAAATTGTGACCCCGGGGCTTAGGGATTTTTTCAAAAAAAAATTTTTCTGCCAGTTAAGTTGTCGAAGGCTCATTTCTTTTCCTGTGATAAAAAGCCTTCTGTTTCGACCGCCAAACCTTTCAGGGGAGCATTTGCAACCGTTTGGCATCATTTTTGATTGAATTGCCGAAAGTCAGAGTTTTTATGAAATTGTGACCCCGGGGCTTAGGGATTTTTTCAAAAAAATATTTTTCTGCCAGTTAAGTTGTCAAGGGCTCATTTCTTTTCCTGTGATAAAAAGCCTTCTGTTTCGACCGCCAAACCTTTCAGGGGAGCATTTTCAAGCGTTTGGCACCATTTTTGATTGAATTGCCGAAAGTCAGATTTTTTATGAAATTGTGACCCCGGGGCTAAGGGATTTTTTCAAAAAAATATTTTTCTGCCAGTTAAGTTGTCGAGGGCTGATTTCTTTTCCTGTGATAAAAAGCATTCTGTTTTGACGGGCAAACCTTTCAGGGGAGCATTTGCAACCGTTTGGCATCATTTTTGATTGAATTGCCGAAAGTCAGATTTTTGATGAAATTGTGACCCCGGGGCTTAGGGATTTTTTCAAAAAAATATTTTTCTGCCGGTTAAGTTGTCGAGGGCTGATTTCTTTTCCTGTGATAAAAAGCCTTCTGTTTTGACGGGCAAACCTTTCAGGGGAGCATTTGCAACCGTTTGGCATCATTTTTGATTGAATTGCCGAAAGTCAGATTTTTGATGAAATTGTGACCCCGGGGCTTAGGGATTTTTTTAAAAAAAAAATTTTCTGCCAGTTAAGTTGTCGAGGGCTGATTTCATTTCCTGTGATAAAAAGCCTTCTGTTTCGACCGCCAAACCTTTCTGGGGAGCATTTGCAACCATTTGGCACCATTTTTGAGTGAATTCCCGAAAGTCAGATTTTTGATGAAATTGTGACCCCGGGGCTTAGGGATTTTTTCAAAAAAATATTTTTCTGCCGGTTAAGTTGTCGAGGACTGATTTCTTCTTTGTGATAAAAAGCCTTCTGTTTTGACGGCCAAACCTTTCAGGGGAGCATTTGCAAGCGTTTGGCATGATTTTTGATTGAATTGCCGAAAGTCAGATTTTTTATGAAATTGTGACCCCGGGGCTTAGGGATTTTTTCAAAAAAATATTTTTCTGCCGGTTAAGTTGTCGAGGGCTCATTTCTTTTCCTGTGATAAAAAGCCTTCTGTTTCGACCGCCAAACCTTTCAGGGGAGCATTTGCAACCATTTGGCACCATTTTTGAGTGAATTGCCGAAAGTCAGATTTTTGATGAAATTGTGACCCCGGGGCTTAGGGATTTTTTCAAAAAAATATTTTTCTGCCGGTTAAGTTGTCGAGGGCTCATTTCTTTTCCTGTGATAAAAAGCCTTCTGTTTTGACGGCCAAACCTTTCAGGGGAGCATTTGCAAGCGTTTGGCATCATTTTTGATTGAATTGCCGAAAGTCAGATTTTTTATGAAATTGTGACCCCGGGGCTTAGGGATTTTTTCAAAAAAAGATTTTTCTGCCGGTTAAGTTGTCGAGGGCTGATATCTTTTCCTGTGATAAAAAGCCTTCTGTTTTGACGGCCAAACCTTTCAGGGGAGCATTTTCAAGCGTTTGGCATCATTTTTGATTGAATTCCTGAAAGTCAAATTTTTTATGAAATTGTGACCCCGGGGCTTAGGGATTTTTTCAAAAAAATATTTTTCTGCCAGTTAAGTTGTCGAGGGCTGATTTCTTTTCCTGTGATAAAAAGCCTTCTGTTTTGACCGCCAAACCTTTCAAGGGAGCATTTGCAAGCGTTTGGCATCATTTTTGATTGAATTGCCGAAAGTCAGAGTTTTTATGAAATTGTGACCCCGGGGCTTAGGGATTTTTTCAAAAAAATATTTTTCTGCCAGTTAAGTTGTCAAGGGCTCATTTCTTTTCCTGTGATAAAAAGCCTTCTGTTTCGACCGCCAAACCTTTCAGGGGAGCATTTTCAAGCGTTTGGCACCATTTTTGATTGAATTGCCGAAAGTCAGATTTTTTATGAAATTGTGACCCCGGGGCTAAGGGATTTTTTCAAAAAAATATTTTTCTGCCAGTTAAGTTGTCGAGGGCTGATTTCTTTTCCTGTGATAAAAAGCATTCTGTTTTGACGGGCAAACCTTTCAGGGGAGCATTTGCAACCGTTTGGCATCATTTTTGATTGAATTGCCGAAAGTCAGATTTTTGATGAAATTGTGACCCCGGGGCTTAGGGATTTTTTCAAAAAAATATTTTTCTGCCGGTTAAGTTGTCGAGGGCTGATTTCTTTTCCTGTGATAAAAAGCCTTCTGTTTTGACGGGCAAACCTTTCAGGGGAGCATTTGCAACCGTTTGGCATCATTTTTGATTGAATTGCCGAAAGTCAGATTTTTGATGAAATTGTGACCCCGGGGCTTAGGGATTTTTTTAAAAAAAAAATTTTCTGCCAGTTAAGTTGTCGAGGGCTGATTTCATTTCCTGTGATAAAAAGCCTTCTGTTTCGACCGCCAAACCTTTCAGGGGAGCATTTGCAACCATTTGGCACCATTTTTGAGTGAATTCCCGAAAGTCAGATTTTTGATGAAATTGTGACCCCGGGGCTTAGGGATTTTTTCAAAAAAATATTTTTCTGCCGGTTAAGTTGTCGAGGACTGATTTCTTCTTTGTGATAAAAAGCCTTCTGTTTTGACGGCCAAACCTTTCAGGGGAGCATTTGCAAGCGTTTGGCATGATTTTTGATTGAATTGCCGAAAGTCAGATTTTTTATGAAATTGTGACCCCGGGGCTTAGGGATTTTTTCAAAAAAATATTTTTCTGCCAGTTAAGTTGTCGAGGGCTGATTTCTTTTCCTGTGATAAAAAGCCTTCTGTTTTGACGGCCAAACCTTTCAGGGGAGCATTTGCAAGCGTTTGGCATCATTTTTGATTGAATTGCCGAAAGTCAGATTTTTTATGAAATTGTGACCCCGGGGCTTAGGGATTTTTTCAAAAAAAGATTTTTCTGCCGGTTAAGTTGTCGAGGGCTGATATCTTTTCCTGTGATAAAAAGCCTTCTGTTTTGACGGCCAAACCTTTCAGGGGAGCATTTTCAAGCGTTTGGCATCATTTTTGATTGAATTCCTGAAAGTCAAATTTTTTATGAAATTGTGACCCCGGGGCTTAGGGATTTTTTCAAAAAAATATTTTTCTGCCAGTTAAGTTGTCGAGGGCTGATTTCTTTTCCTGTGATAAAAAGCCTTCTGTTTTGACCGCCAAACCTTTCAAGGGAGCATTTGCAAGCGTTTGGCATCATTTTTGATTGAATTGCCGAAAGTCAGATTTTTTATGAAATTGTGACCCCGGGGCTTAGGGATTTTTTCAAAAAAATATTTTTCTGCCAGTTAAGTTGTCGAGGGCTGATTTCTTTTCCTGTGATAAAAAGCATTCTGTTTCGACCGCCAAATCTATAAGGGGAGCATTTGCAACCGTTTGGCACCATTTTTGATTGAATTGCCGAAAGTCAGATTTTTGATGAAATTGTGACCCCGGGGCTTAGGGATTTTTTCAAAAAAATATTTTTCTGCCGGTTAAGTTGTCGAGGACTGATTTCTTTTCCTGTGATAAAAAGCATTCTGTTTTGACCGCCAAACCTTTCAGGGGAGCATTTGCAACCGTTTGGCATCATTTTTGATTGAATTGCCGAAAGTCAGATTTTTGATGAAATTGTGACCCCGGGGCTTAGGGATTTTTTCAAAAAAATATTTTTCTGCCGGTTAAGCTGTCGAGGGCTGATTTATTTTCCTGTGATAAAAAGCCTTCTGTTTTGACGGCCAAACCTTTCAGGGGAGCATTTGCAAGTGTTTGGCATCATTTTTGATTGAATTGCCGAAAGTCAGATTTTTTATGAAATTGTGACCCCGGGGCTTAGGGATTTTTTCAAAAAAAATTTTTTCTGCCGGTTAAGTTGTCAAGGGCTGATTTCCTTTCCTGTGATAAAAAGCGTTCTGTTTTGACGGCCAAACCTTTCAGGGGAGCATTTGCAAGTGTTTGGCATCATTTTTGATTGAATTGCCGAAAGTCAGATTTTTGATGAAATTGTGACCCTGGGGCTTAGGGATTTTTTCAAAAAAATATTTTTCTGCCGGTTAAGTTGTCGAGGACTGATTTCTTTTCCTGTGATAAAAAGCATTCTGTTTCGACCGCCAAACCTTTCAGGGGAGCATTTGCAACCGTTTGGCATCATTTTTGATTGAATTGCCGAAAGTCAGATTTTTTATGAAATTGTGACCCGGGGCTTAGGGATTTTTTTCAAAAAAATATTTTTCTGCCAGTTAAGTTGTCGAGGGCTCATTTCTTTTCCTGTGATAAAAAGCCATCTGTTTTGACGGCCAAACCTTTCAGGGGAGCATTTGCAACCGTTTGGCTTCATTTTTGATTGAATTGCCGAAAGTCAGATTTTTTATGAAATTGTGACCCCGGGGCTTAGGGATTTTTTCAAAAAAATATTTTTCTGCCAGTTAAGTTGTCGAGGGCTCATTTCTTTTCCTGTGATAAAAAGCCTTCTGTTTCGACCGCCAAACCTTTCAGGGGAGCATTTGCAACCGTTTGGCACCATTTTTGATTGAATTGCCGAAAGTCAGATTTTTTATGATATTGTGACCCCGGGGCTTAGGGATTTTTTCCAAAAAATATTTTTCTGCCTGTTAAGTTTTCGAGGGCTCATTTCTTTTCCTGTGATAAAAAGCCTTCTGTTTCGACCGCCAAACCTTTCAGGGGAGCATTTGCAACCATTTGGCACCATTTTTGAGTGAATTGCCGAAAGTCAGATTTTTGATGAAATTGTGACCCCGGGGCTTAGGGATTTTTTCAAAAAAATATTTTTCTGCCGGTTAAGTTGTCGAGGGCTGATTTCTTTTCCTGTGATAAAAAGCGTTCTGTTTTGACGGGCAAACCTTTCAGGGGAGCATTTGCAACCGTTTGGCATCATTTTTGATTGAATTGCCGAAAGTCAGAGTTTTTATGAAATTGTGACCCCGGGGCTTAGGAATTTTTTCAAAAAAATATTTTTCTGCCAGTTAAGTTTTCGAGGGCTCATTTCTTTTCCTGTGATAAAAAGCCTTCTGTTTTGACCGCCAAACCTTTCAAGGGAGCATTTGCAAGCGTTTGGCATCATTTTTGATTGAATTGCCGAAAGTCAGATTTTTTATGAAATTGTGACCCCGGGGCTTAGGGATTTTTTCAAAAAAATATTTTTCTGCCAGTTAAGTTGTCGAGGGCTGATTTCTTTTCCTGTGATAAAAAGCATTCTGTTTCGACCGCCAAATCTATAAGGGGAGCATTTGCAACCGTTTGGCACCATTTTTGATTGAATTGCCGAAAGTCAGATTTTTGATGAAATTGTGACCCCGGGGCTTAGGGATTTTTTCAAAAAAATATTTTTCTGCCGGTTAAGTTGTCGAGGACTGATTTCTTTTCCTGTGATAAAAAGCATTCTGTTTTGACCGCCAAACCTTTCAGGGGAGCATTTGCAACCGTTTGGCATCATTTTTGATTGAATTGCCGAAAGTCAGATTTTTGATGAAATTGTGACCCCGGGGCTTAGGGATTTTTTCAAAAAAATATTTTTCTGCCGGTTAAGCTGTCGAGGGCTCATTTCTTTTCCTGTGATAAAAAGCCTTCTGTTTTGACGCGCAAACAATTCAGGGGAGCATTTGCAACCGTTTGGCATCATTTTTGATTGAATTGCCGAAAGTCAGATTTTTTATGAAATTGTGACCCCGGGGCTTAGGGATTTTTTCAAAAAAAATTTTTTCTGCCGGTTAAGTTGTCAAGGGCTGATTTCCTTTCCTGTGATAAAAAGCGTTCTGTTTTGACGGCCAAACCTTTCAGGGGAGCATTTGCAAGTGTTTGGCATCATTTTTGATTGAATTGCCGAAAGTCAGATTTTTGATGAAATTGTGACCCTGGGGCTTAGGGATTTTTTCAAAAAAATATTTTTCTGCCGGTTAAGTTGTCGAGGACTGATTTCTTTTCCTGTGATAAAAAGCATTCTGTTTCGACCGCCAAAACTTTCAGGGGAGCATTTGCAACCGTTTGGCATCATTTTTGATTGAATTGCCGAAAGTCAGATTTTTTATGAAATTGTGACCCGGGGCTTAGGGATTTTTTTCAAAAAAATATTTTTCTGCCAGTTAAGTTGTCGAGGGCTCATTTCTTTTCCTGTGATAAAAAGCCTTCTGTTTTGACGGCCAAACCTTTCAGGGGAGCATTTGCAACCGTTTGGCTTCATTTTTGATTGAATTGCCGAAAGTCAGATTTTTTATGAAATTGTGACCCCGGGGCTTAGGGATTTTTTCAAAAAAATATTTTTCTGCCAGTTAAGTTGTCGAGGGCTCATTTCTTTTCCTGTGATAAAAAGCCTTCTGTTTCGACCGCCAAACCTTTCAGGGGAGCATTTGCAACCGTTTGGCACCATTTTTGATTGAATTGCCGAAAGTCAGATTTTTTATGATATTGTGACCCCGGGGCTTAGGGATTTTTTCCAAAAAATATTTTTCTGCCAGTTAAGTTTTCGAGGGCTCATTTCTTTTCCTGTGATAAAAAGCCTTCTGTTTCGACCGCCAAACCTTTCAGGGGAGCATTTGCAACCATTTGGCACCATTTTTGAGTGAATTGCCGAAAGTCAGATTTTTGATGAAATTGTGACCCCGGGGCTTAGGGATTTTTTCAAAAAAATATTTTTCTGCCGGTTAAGTTGTCGAGGGCTGATTTCTTTTCCTGTGATAAAAAGCGTTCTGTTTTGACGGGCAAACCTTTCAGGGGAGCATTTGCAACCGTTTGGCATCATTTTTGATTGAATTGCCGAAAGTCAGAGTTTTTATGAAATTGTGACCCCGGGGCTTAGGGATTTTTTCAAAAAAATATTTTTCTGCCGGTTAAGTTGTCGAGGACTGATTTCCTTTCCTGTGATAAAAAGCGTTTTGTTTTGACGGCCAAACCTTTCAGGGGAGCATTTGCAAGCGTTTGCCATCATTTTTGATTGAATTGCCGAAAGTCAGATTTTTTATGAAATTGTGACCCCGGGGCTTAGGGATTTTTTCAAAAAAATATTTTTCTGCCAGTTAAGTTGTCGAGGGCTGATTTCTTTTCCTGTGATAAAAAGCATTCTGTTTTGACGGCCAAACCTTTCAGGGGAGCATTTGCAACCGTTTGGCATCATTTTTGATTGAATTGCCGAAAGTCAGATTTTTGATGAAATTGTGACCCCGGGGCTTAGGGATTTTTTCAAAAAAATATTTTTCTGCCGGTTAAGTTGTCGAGGACTGATTTCTTCTTTGTGATAAAAAGCCTTCTGTTTTGACGGCCAAACCTTTCAGGGGAGCATTTGCAACCATTTGGCACCATGTTTGAGTGAATTGCCGAAAGTCAGATTTTTGATGAAATTGTGACCCCGGGGCTTAGGGATTTTTTCAAAAAAATATTTTTCTGCCGGTTAAGTTGTCGAGGGCTGATTTCTTCTTTGTGATAAAAAGCCTTCTGTTTTGACGGCCAAACCTTTCAGGGGAGCATTTGCAACCGTTTGGCATCATTTTTGATTGAATTGCCGAAAGTCAGATTTTTGATGAAATTGTGACCCCGGGGCTTAGGGATTTTTTCAAAAAAATATTTTTCTGCCGGTTAAGTTGTCGAGGGCTGATTTCTTCTTTGTGATAAAAAGCCTTCTGTTTTGACGGCCAAACCTTTCAGGGGAGCATTTGCAACCGTTTGGCATCATTTTTGATTGAATTGCCGAAAGTCAGATTTTTGATGAAATTGTGACCCCGGGGCTTAGGGATTTTTTCAAAAAAATATTTTTCTGCCAGTTAAGTTGTCGAGGACTGATTTCCTTTCCTGTGATAAAAAGCGTTCTGTTTTGACGGCCAAACCTTTTAGGGGAGCATTTGCAACCGTTTGGCATCATTTTTGATTGAATTGCCGAAAGTCAGATTTTTGATGAAATTGTGACCCCGGGGCTTAGGGATTTTTTCAAAAAAATATTTTTCTGCCAGTTAAGTTGTCGAGGGCTCATTTCTTTTCCTGTGATACAAAGCCTTCTGTTTTGACGGGCAAACCTTTCAGGGGAGCATTTGCAACCGTTTGGCATCATTTTTGATTGAATTGCCGAAAGTCAGATTTTTTATGAAATTGTGACCCCGGGGCTTAGGGATTTTTTCAAAAAAATATTTTTCTGCCGGTTAAGTTGTCGAGGGCTGATTTCTTTTCCTGTGATAAAAAGCCTTCTGTTTTGACGGGCAAACCTTTCAGGGGAGCATTTGCAAGCGTTTGGCATCATTTTTGATTGAATTGCCGAAAGTCAGATTTTTTATGAAATTGTGACCCCGGGGCTTAGGGATTTTTTCAAAAAAATATTTTTCTGCCGGTTAAGTTGTCGAGGGCTCATTTCTTTTCCTGTGATAAAAAGCCTTCTGTTTCGACCGCCAAACCTTTCAGGGGAGCATTTGCAACCGTTTGGCACCATTTTTGAGTGAATTGCCGAAAGTCAGATTTTTTATGAAATTGTGACCCCGGGGCTTAGGGATTTTTTCAAAAAAATATTTTTCTGCCGGTTAAGTTGTCGAGGACTGATTTATTTTCCTGTGATAAAAAGCCTTCTGTTTTGACGGCCAAACCTTTCAGGGGAGCATTTGCAAGTGTTTGGCATCATTTTTGATTGAATTGCCGAAAGTCAGATTTTTTATGAAATTGTGACCCCGGGGCTTAGGGATTTTTTCAAAAAAATATTTTTCTGCCGGTTAAGTTGTCGAGGCCTGATTTCTTTTCCTGTGATAAAAAGCATTCTGTTTCGACCGCCAAATCTATAAGGGGAGCATTTGCAACCGTTTGGCACCATTTTTGATTGAATTGCCGAAATTCAGATTTTTGATGAAATTGTGACCCCGGGGCTTAGGGATTTTTTCAAAAAAATATTTTTCTGCCAGTTAAGTTGTCGAGGGCTCTTTTCTTTTCCTGTGATAAAAAGCCTTCTGTTTTGACGGGCAAACCTTTCAGGGGAGCATTTGCAACCGTTTGGCACCATTTTTGATTGAATTGCCGAAAGTCAGATTTTTGATGAAATTGTGACCCCGGGGCTTAGGGATTTTTTCAAAAAAATATTTTTCTGCCGGTTAAGTTGTCGAGGGCTGATTTCTTTTCCTGTGATAAAAAGCATTCTGTTTCGACCGCCAAACCTTTCAGGGGAGCATTTGCAACCGTTTGGCACCATTTTTGATTGAATTGCCGAAAGTCAGATTTTTGATGAAATTGTGACCCCGGGGCTTAGGGATTTTTTCAAAAAAATATTTTTCTGCCGGTTAAGTTGTCGAGGGCTGATTTCTTTTCCTGTGATAAAAAGCATTCTGTTTCGACCGCCAAACCTTTCAGGGGAGCATTTGCAACCGTTTGGCACCATTTTTGATTGAATTGCCGAAAGTCAGATTTTTGATGAAATTGTGACCCCGGGGCTTAGGGATTTTTTCAAAAAAATATTTTTCTGCCAGTTAAGTTGTCGAGGACTGATTTCTTTTCCTGTGATAAAAAGCCTTCTGTTTCGACCGCCAAACCTTTCAGGGGAGCATTTGCAACCGTTTGGCACCATTTTTGATTGAATTGCCGAAAGTCAGATTTTTGATGAAATTGTGACCCCGGGGCTTAGGGATTTTTTCAAAAAAATATTTTTCTGCCGGTTAAGTTGTCGAGGACTGATTTATTTTCCTTTGATAAAAAGCCTTCTGTTTTGACGGCCAAACCTTTCAGGGGAGCATTTGCAAGTGTTTGGCATCATTTTTGATTGAATTGCCGAAAGTCAGATTTTTGATGAAATTGTGACCCCGGGGCTTAGGGATTTTTTCAAAAAAATATTTTTCTGCCGGTTAAGTTGTCGAGGCCTGATTTCTTTTCCTGTGATAAAAAGCATTCTGTTTTGACCGCCAAATCTATAAGGGGAGCATTTGCAACCGTTTGGCACCATTTTTGATTGAATTGCCGAAAGTCAGATTTTTGATGAAATTGTGACCCCGGGGCTTAGGGATTTTTTCAAAAAAATATTTTTCTGCCAGTTAAGTTGTCGAGGGCTCATTTCTTTTCCTGTGATAAAAAGCCTTCTGTTTCGACCGCCAAACCTTTCAGGGGAGCATTTGCAAGCGTTTGGCACCATTTTTGAGTGAATTGCCGAAAGTCAGATTTTTGATGAAATTGTGACCCCGGGGCTTAGGGATTTTTTCAAAAAAATATTTTTCTGCCGGTTAAGTTGTCGAGGGCTCATTTCTTTTCCTGTGATAAAAAGCCTTCTGTTTCGACCGCCAAACCTTTCAGGGGAGCATTTGCAAGCGTTTGGCATCATTTTTGATTGAATTGCCGAAAGTCAGATTTTTGATGAAATTGTGACCCCGGGGCTTAGGGATTTTTTCAAAAAAAATTTTTTCTGCCAGTTAAGTTGTCGAGGGCTCATTTCTTTTCCTGTGATAAAAAGCCTTCTGTTTCGACCGCCAAACCTTTCAGGGGAGCATTTGCAACCGTTTGGCACCATTTTTGATTGAATTGCCGAAAGTCAGATTTTTGATGAAATTGTGACCCCGGGGCTTAGGGATTTTTTCAAAAAAATATTTTTCTGCCGGTTAAGTTGTCGAGGACTGATTTATTTTCCTTTGATAAAAAGCCTTCTGTTTTGACGGCCAAACCTTTCAGGGGAGCATTTGCAAGTGTTTGGCATCATTTTTGATTGAATTGCCGAAAGTCAGATTTTTGATGAAATTGTGACCCCGGGGCTTAGGGATTTTTTCAAAAAAATATTTTTCTGCCGGTTAAGTTGTCGAGGCCTGATTTCTTTTCCTGTGATAAAAAGCATTCTGTTTTGACCGCCAAATCTATAAGGGGAGCATTTGCAACCGTTTGGCACCATTTTTGATTGAATTGCCGAAAGTCAGATTTTTGATGAAATTGTGACCCCGGGGCTTAGGGATTTTTTCAAAAAAATATTTTTCTGCCAGTTAAGTTGTCGAGGGCTCATTTCTTTTCCTGTGATAAAAAGCCTTCTGTTTCGACGGCCAAACCTTTCAGGGGAGCATTTGCAACCGTTTGGCACCATTTTTGATTGAATTGCCGAAAGTCAGATTTTTGATGAAATTGTGACCCCGGGGCTTAGGGATTTTTTCAAAAAAATATTTTTCTGCCGGTTAAGTTGTCGAGGGCTGATTTCTTTTCCTGTGATAAAAAGCCTTCTGTTTTGACGGCCAAACCTTTCAGGGGAGCATTTGCAAGCGTTTGGCATCATTTTTGATTGAATTGCCGAAAGTCAGATTTTTGATGAAATTGTGACCCCGGGGCTTAGGGATTTTTTCAAAAAAATATTTTTCTGCCGGTTAAGTTGTCGAGGGCTGATTTCTTTTCCTGTGATAAAAAGCATTCTGTTTCGACCGCCAAACCTTTCAGGGGAGCATTTGCAACCGTTTGGCACCATTTTTGATTGAATTGCCGAAAGTCAGATTTTTGATGAAATTGTGACCCCGGGGCTTAGGGATTTTTTCAAAAAAATATTTTTCTGCCAGTTAAGTTGTCGAGGGCTCATTTCTTTTCCTGTGATAAAAAGCCTTCTGTTTCGACCGCCAAACCTTTCAGGGGAGCATTTGCAAGCGTTTGGCACCATTTTTGAGTGAATTGCCGAAAGTCAGATTTTTGATGAAATTGTGACCCCGGGGCTTAGGGATTTTTTCAAAAAAATATTTTTCTGCCGGTTAAGTTGTCGAGGGCTCATTTCTTTTCCTGTGATAAAAAGCCTTCTGTTTCGACCGCCAAACCTTTCAGGGGAGCATTTGCAAGCGTTTGGCATCATTTTTGATTGAATTGCCGAAAGTCAGATTTTTGATGAAATTGTGACCCCGGGGCTTAGGGATTTTTTCAAAAAAAATTTTTTCTGCCAGTTAAGTTGTCGAGGGCTCATTTCTTTTCCTGTGATAAAAAGCCTTCTGTTTCGACCGCCAAACCTTTCAGGGGAGCATTTGCAACCGTTTGGCACCATTTTTGATTGAATTGCCGAAAGTCAGATTTTTGATGAAATTGTGACCCCGGGGCTTAGGGATTTTTTCAAAAAAATATTTTTCTGCCGGTTAAGTTGTCGAGGACTGATTTATTTTCCTTTGATAAAAAGCCTTCTGTTTTGACGGCCAAACCTTTCAGGGGAGCATTTGCAAGTGTTTGGCATCATTTTTGATTGAATTGCCGAAAGTCAGATTTTTGATGAAATTGTGACCCCGGGGCTTAGGGATTTTTTCAAAAAAATATTTTTCTGCCGGTTAAGTTGTCGAGGCCTGATTTCTTTTCCTGTGATAAAAAGCATTCTGTTTTGACCGCCAAATCTATAAGGGGAGCATTTGCAACCGTTTGGCACCATTTTTGATTGAATTGCCGAAAGTCAGATTTTTGATGAAATTGTGACCCCGGGGCTTAGGGATTTTTTCAAAAAAATATTTTTCTGCCAGTTAAGTTGTCGAGGGCTCATTTCTTTTCCTGTGATAAAAAGCCTTCTGTTTCGACGGCCAAACCTTTCAGGGGAGCATTTGCAACCGTTTGGCACCATTTTTGATTGAATTGCCGAAAGTCAGATTTTTGATGAAATTGTGACCCCGGGGCTTAGGGATTTTTTCAAAAAAATATTTTTCTGCCGGTTAAGTTGTCGAGGGCTGATTTCTTTTCCTGTGATAAAAAGCCTTCTTTTTTGACGGCCAAACCTTTCAGGGGAGCATTTGCAAGCGTTTGGCATCATTTTTGATTGAATTGCCGAAAGTCAGATTTTTGATGAAATTGTGACCCCGGGGCTTAGGGATTTTTTCAAAAAAATATTTTTCTGCCGGTTAAGTTGTCGAGGGCTGATTTCTTTTCCTGTGATAAAAAGCATTCTGTTTCGACCGCCAAACCTTTCAGGGGAGCATTTGCAAGCGTTTGGCACCATTTTTGAGTGAATTGCCGAAAGTCAGATTTTTGATGAAATTGTGACCCCGGGGCTTAGGGATTTTTTCAAAAAAATATTTTTCTGCCGGTTAAGTTGTCGAGGGCTGATTTCTTTTCCTGTGATAAAAAGCCTTCTGTTTTGACGGGCAAACCTTTCAGGGGAGCATTTGCAAGTGTTTGGCATCATTTTTGATTGAATTGCCGAAAGTCAGATTTTTTATGAAATTGTGACCCCGGGGCTTAGGGATTTTTTCAAAAAAATATTTTTCTGCCGGTTAAGTTGTCGAGGCCTGATTTCTTTTCCTGTGATAAAAAGCATTCTGTTTTGACCGCCAAATCTTTCAGGGGAGCATTTGCAACCGTTTGGCACCATTTTTGATTGAATTGCCGAAAGTCAGATTTTTGATGAAATTGTGACCCCGGGGCTTAGGGATTTTTTCAAAAAAATATTTTTCTTCCAGTTATGTTGTCGAGGGCTCATTTCTTTTCCTGTGATAAAAAGCCTTCTGTTTCGACCGCCAAACCTTTCAGGGGAGCATTTGCAACCGTTTGGCACCATTTTTGATTGAATTGCCGAAAGTCAGATTTTTGATGAAATTGTGACCCCGGGGCTTAGGGATTTTTTCAAAAAAATTTTTTTCTGCCGGTTAAGTTGTCGAGGGCTGATTTCTTTTCCTGTGATAAAAAGCATTCTGTTTTGACCGCCAAATCTATAAGGGGAGCATTTGCAACCGTTTGGCACCATTTTTGATTGAATTGCCGAAAGTCAGATTTTTGATGAAATTGTGACCCCGGGGCTTAGGGATTTTTTCAAAAAAATATTTTTCTGCCAGTTAAGTTGTCGAGGGCTCATTTCTTTTCCTGTGATAAAAAGCCTTCTGTTTCGACGGCCAAACCTTTCAGGGGAGCATTTGCAACCGTTTGGCACCATTTTTGATTGAATTGCCGAAAGTCAGATTTTTGATGAAATTGTGACCCCGGGGCTTAGGGATTTTTTCAAAAAAATATTTTTCTGTCGGTTAAGTTGTCGAGGGCTGATTTCTTTTCCTGTGATAAAAAGCCTTCTGTTTTGACGGCCAAACCTTTCAGGGGAGCATTTGCAAGCGTTTGGCATCATTTTTGATTGAATTGCCGAAAGTCAGATTTTTGATGAAATTGTGACCCCGGGGCTTAGGGATTTTTTCAAAAAAATATTTTTCTGCCGGTTAAGTTGTCGAGGGCTGATTTCTTTTCCTGTGATAAAAAGCATTCTGTTTCGACCGCCAAACCTTTCAGGGGAGCATTTGCAACCGTTTGGCACCATTTTTGATTGAATTGCCGAAAGTCAGATTTTTGATGAAATTGTGACCCCGGGGCTTAGGGATTTTTTCAAAAAAATATTTTTCTGCCAGTTAAGTTGTCGAGGGCTCATTTCTTTTCCTGTGATAAAAAGCCTTCTGTTTCGACCGCCAAACCTTTCAGGGGAGCATTTGCAACCGTTTGGCACCATTTTTGAGTGAATTGCCGAAAGTCAGATTTTTGATGAAATTGTGACCCCGGGGCTTAGGGATTTTTTCAAAAAAATATTTTTCTGCCGGTTAAGTTGTCGAGGGCTCATTTCTTTTCCTGTGATAAAAAGCCTTCTGTTTCGACCGCCAAACCTTTCAGGGGAGCATTTGCAAGCGTTTGGCATCATTTTTGATTGAATTGCCGAAAGTCAGATTTTTGATGAAATTGTGACCCCGGGGCTTAGGGATTTTTTCAAAAAAAATTTTTTCTGCCAGTTAAGTTGTCGAGGGATGATTTCTTTTCCTGTGATAAAAAGCCTTCTGTTTCGACCGCCAAACCTTTCAGGGGAGCATTTGCAACCGTTTGGCACCATTTTTGATTGAATTGCCGAAAGTCAGATTTTTGATGAAATTGTGACCCCGGGGCTTAGGGATTTTTTCAAAAAAATATTTTTCTGCCGGTTAAGTTGTCGAGGACTGATTTATTTTCCTTTGATAAAAAGCCTTCTGTTTTGACGGCCAAACCTTTCAGGGGAGCATTTGCAAGTGTTTGGCATCATTTTTGATTGAATTGCCGAAAGTCAGATTTTTGATGAAATTGTGACCCCGGGGCTTAGGGATTTTTTCAAAAAAATATTTTTCTGCCGGTTAAGTTGTCGAGGCCTGATTTCTTTTCCTGTGATAAAAAGCATTCTGTTTTGACCGCCAAATCTATAAGGGGAGCATTTGCAACCGTTTGGCACCATTTTTGATTGAATTGCCGAAAGTCAGATTTTTGATGAAATTGTGACCCCGGGGCTTAGGGATTTTTTCAAAAAAATATTTTTCTGCCAGTTAAGTTGTCGAGGGCTCATTTCTTTTCCTGTGATAAAAAGCCTTCTGTTTCGACGGCCAAACCTTTCAGGGGAGCATTTGCAACCGTTTGGCACCATTTTTGATTGAATTGCCGAAAGTCAGATTTTTGATGAAATTGTGACCCCGGGGCTTAGGGATTTTTTCAAAAAAATATTTTTCTGCCGGTTAAGTTGTCGAGGGCTGATTTCTTTTCCTATGATAAAAAGCCTTCTGTTTTGACGGCCAAACCTTTCAGGGGAGCATTTGCAAGCGTTTGGCATCATTTTTGATTGAATTGCCGAAAGTCAGATTTTTGATGAAATTGTGACCCCGGGGCTTAGGGATTTTTTCAAAAAAATATTTTTCTGCCGGTTAAGTTGTCGAGGGCTGATTTCTTTTCCTGTGATAAAAAGCATTCTGTTTCGACCGCCAAACCTTTCAGGGGAGCATTTGCAACCGTTTGGCACCATTTTTGATTGAATTGCCGAAAGTCAGATTTTTGATGAAATTGTGACCCCGGGGCTTAGGGATTTTTTCAAAAAAATATTTTTCTGCCAGTTAAGTTGTCGAGGGCTCATTTCTTTTCCTGTGATAAAAAGCCTTCTGTTTCGACCGCCAAACCTTTCAGGGGAGCATTTGCAAGCGTTTGGCACCATTTTTGAGTGAATTGCCGAAAGTCAGATTTTTGATGAAATTGTGACCCCGGGGCTTAGGGATTTTTTCAAAAAAATATTTTTCTGCCGGTTAAGTTGTCGAGGGCTCATTTCTTTTCCTGTGATAAAAAGCCTTCTGTTTCGACCGCCAAACCTTTCGGGGAGCATTTGCAACCGTTTGGCACCATTTTTGAGTGAATTGCCGAAAGTCAGATTTTTTATGAAATTGTGACCCCGGGGCTTAGGGATTTTTTCAAAAAAATATTTTTCTGCCGGTTAAGTTGTCGAGGGCTGATTTCTTTTCCTGTGATAAAAAGCCTTCTGTTTTGACGGGCAAACCTTTCAGGGGAGCATTTGCAAGTGTTTGGCATCATTTTTGATTGAATTGCCGAAAGTCAGATTTTTTATGAAATTGTGACCCCGGGGCTTAGGGATTTTTTCAAAAAAATATTTTTCTGCCGGTTAAGTTGTCGAGGCCTGATTTCTTTTCCTGTGATAAAAAGCATTCTGTTTTGACCGCCAAATCTTTCAGGGGAGCATTTGCAACCGTTTGGCACCATTTTTGATTGAATTGCCGAAAGTCAGATTTTTGATGAAATTGTGACCCCGGGGCTTAGGGATTTTTTCAAAAAAATATTTTTCTTCCAGTTATGTTGTCGAGGGCTCATTTCTTTTCCTGTGATAAAAAGCCTTCTGTTTCGACCGCCAAACCTTTCAGGGGAGCATTTGCAACCGTTTGGCACCATTTTTGATTGAATTGCCGAAAGTCAGATTTTTGATGAAATTGTGACCCCGGGGCTTAGGGATTTTTTCAAAAAAATTTTTTTCTGCCGGTTAAGTTGTCGAGGGCTGATTTCTTTTCCTGTGATAAAAAGCATTCTGTTTCGACCGCCAAACCTTTCAGGGGAGCATTTGCAACCGTTTGGCACCATTTTTGATTGAATTGCCGAAAGTCAGATTTTTGATGAAATTGTGACCCCGGGGCTTAGGGATTTTTTCAAAAAAATATTTTTCTGCCGGTTAAGTTGTCGAGGCCTGATTTCTTTTCCTGTGATAAAAAGCATTCTGTTTCGACCGCCAAATCTATAAGGGGAGCATTTGCAACCGTTTGGCACCATTTTTGATTGAATTGCCGAAAGTCAGATTTTTGATGAAATTGTGACCCCGGGGCTTAGGGATTTTTTCAAAAAAATATTTTTCTGCCGGTTAAGTTGTCGAGGGCTCATTTCTTTTCCTGTGATAAAAAGCCTTCTGTTTCGACCGCCAAACCTTTCAGGGGAGCATTTGCAACCATTTGGCACCATTTTTGAGTGAATTGCCGAAAGTCAGATTTTTGATGAAATTGTGACCCCGGGGCTTAGGGATTTTTTCAAAAAAATATTTTTCTGCCGGTTAAGTTGTCGAGGGCTGATTTCTTTTCCTGTGATAAAAAGCCTTCTGTTTTGACGGGCAAACCTTTCAGGGGAGCATTTGCAACCGTTTGGCATCATTTTTGATTGAATTGCCGAAAGTCAGATTTTTTATGAAATTGTGACCCCGGGGCTTAGGGATTTTTTCAAAAAAATATTTTTCTGCCGGTTAAGTTGTCGAGGGCTCATTTCTTTTCCTGTGATAAAAAGCCTTCTGTTTCGACCGCCAAACCTTTCAGGGGAGCATTTGCAACCGTTTGGCACCATTTTTGAGTGAATTGCCGAAAGTCAGATTTTTGATGAAATTGTGACCCCGGGGCTTAGGGATTTTTTCAAAAAAATATTTTTCTGCCGGTTAAGTTGTCGAGGACTGATTTATTTTCCTGTGATAAAAAGCCTTCTGTTTTGACGGCCAAACCTTTCAGGGGAGCATTTGCAAGTGTTTGGCATCATTTTTGATTGAATTGCCGAAAGTCAGATTTTTTATGAAATTGTGACCCCGGGGCTTAGGGATTTTTTCAAAAAAAAATTTTTCTGCCGGTTAAGTTGTCGAGGCCTGATTTCTTTTCCTGTGATAAAAAGCATTCTGTTTCGACCGCCAAATCTATAAGGGGAGCATTTGCAACCGTTTGGCACCATTTTTGATTGAATTGCCGAAAGTCAGATTTTTGATGAAATTGTGACCCCGGGGCTTAGGGATTTTTTCAAAAAAATATTTTTCTGCCAGTTAAGTTGTCGAGGGCTGATTTCTTTTCCTGTGATAAAAAGCCTTCTGTTTCGACCGCCAAACCTTTCAGGGGAGCATTTGCAACCGTTTGGCACCATTTTTGATTGAATTGCCGAAAGTCAGATTTTTGATGAAATTGTGACCCCGGGGCTTAGGGATTTTTTCAAAAAAAATTTTTTCTGCCGGTTAAGTTGTCGAGGGCTGATTTCTTTTCCTGTGATAAAAAGCATTCTGTTTCGACCGCCAAACCTTTCAGGGGAGCATTTGCAACCGTTTGGCACCATTTTTGATTGAATTGCCGAAAGTCAGATTTTTGATGAAATTGTGACCCCGGGGCTTAGGGATTTTTTCAAAAAAATATTTTTCTGCCGGTTAAGTTGTCGAGGGCTGATTTCTTTTCCTGTGATAAAAAGCATTCTGTTTCGACCGCCAAACCTTTCAGGGGAGCATTTGCAACCGTTTGGCACCATTTTTGATTGAATTGCCGAAAGTCAGATTTTTGATGAAATTGTGACCCCGGGGCTTAGGGATTTTTTCAAAAAAATATTTTTCTGCCGGTTAAGTTGTCGAGGGCTGATTTCTTCTTTGTGATAAAAAGCCTTCTGTTTTGACGGCCAAACCTTTCAGGGGAGCATTTGCAACCGTTTGGCATCATTTTTGATTGAATTGCCGAAAGTCAGATTTTTGATGAAATTGTGACCCCGGGGCTTAGGGATTTTTTCAAAAAAATATTTTTCTGCCGGTTAAGTTGTCGAGGACTGATTTCCTTTCCTGTGATAAAAAGCGTTCTGTTTTGACGGCCAAACCTTTTAGGGGAGCATTTGCAACCGTTTGGCATCATTTTTGATTGAATTGCCGAAAGTCAGATTTTTGATGAAATTGTGACCCCGGGGCTTAGGGATTTTTTCAAAAAAATATTTTTCTGCCAGTTAAGTTGTCGAGGGCTCATTTCTTTTCCTGTGATAAAAAGCCTTCTGTTTCGACGGCCAAACCTTTCAGGGGAGCATTTGCAACCGTTTGGCACCATTTTTGATTGAATTGCCGAAAGTCAGATTTTTGATGAAATTGTGACCCCGGGGCTTAGGGATTTTTTCAAAAAAATATTTTTCTGCCGGTTAAGTTGTCGAGGGCTGATTTCTTTTCCTATGATAAAAAGCCTTCTGTTTTGACGGCCAAACCTTTCAGGGGAGCATTTGCAAGCGTTTGGCATCATTTTTGATTGAATTGCCGAAAGTCAGATTTTTGATGAAATTGTGACCCCGGGGCTTAGGGATTTTTTCAAAAAAATATTTTTCTGCCGGTTAAGTTGTCGAGGGCTGATTTCTTTTCCTGTGATAAAAAGCATTCTGTTTCGACCGCCAAACCTTTCAGGGGAGCATTTGCAACCGTTTGGCATCATTTTTGATTGAATTGCCGAAAGTCAGATTTTTGATGAAATTGTGACCCCGGGGCTTAGGGATTTTTTCAAAAAAATATTTTTCTGCCAGTTAAGTTGTCGAGGGCTCATTTCTTTTCCTGTGATAAAAAGCCTTCTGTTTCGACCGCCAAACCTTTCAGGGGAGCATTTGCAAGCGTTTGGCACCATTTTTGACTGAATTGCCGAAAGTCAGATTTTTGATGAAATTGTGACCCCGGGGCTTAGGGATTTTTTCAAAAAAATATTTTTCTGCCGGTTAAGTTGTCGAGGGCTCATTTCTTTTCCTGTGATAAAAAGCCTTCTGTTTCGACCGCCAAACCTTTCCGGGGAGCATTTGCAACCGTTTGGCACCATTTTTGAGTGAATTGCCGAAAGTCAGATTTTTTATGAAATTGTGACCCCGGGGCTTAGGGATTTTTTCAAAAAAATATTTTTCTGCCGGTTAAGTTGTCGAGGGCTGATTTCTTTTCCTGTGATAAAAAGCCTTCTGTTTTGACGGGCAAACCTTTCAGGGGAGCATTTGCAAGTGTTTGGCATCATTTTTGATTGAATTGCCGAAAGTCAGATTTTTTATGAAATTGTGACCCCGGGGCTTAGGGATTTTTTCAAAAAAATATTTTTCTGCCGGTTAAGTTGTCGAGGCCTGATTTCTTTTCCTGTGATAAAAAGCATTCTGTTTTGACCGCCAAATCTTTCAGGGGAGCATTTGCAACCGTTTGGCACCATTTTTGATTGAATTGCCGAAAGTCAGATTTTTGATGAAATTGTGACCCCGGGGCTTAGGGATTTTTTCAAAAAAATATTTTTCTTCCAGTTAAGTTGTCGAGGGCTCATTTCTTTTCCTGTGATAAAAAGCCTTCTGTTTCGACCGCCAAACCTTTCAGGGGAGCATTTGCAACCGTTTGGCACCATTTTTGATTGAATTGCCGAAAGTCAGATTTTTGATGAAATTGTGACCCCGGGGCTTAGGGATTTTTTCAAAAAAATATTTTTCTGCCGGTTAAGTTGTCGAGGGCTGATTTCTTTTCCTGTGATAAAAAGCATTCTGTTTCGACCGCCAAACCTTTCAGGGGAGCATTTGCAACCGTTTGGCACCATTTTTGATTGAATTGCCGAAAGTCAGATTTTTGATGAAATTGTGACCCCGGGGCTTAGGGATTTTTTCAAAAAAATATTTTTCTGCCGGTTAAGTTGTCGAGGCCTGATTTCTTTTCCTGTGATAAAAAGCATTCTGTTTCGACCGCCAAATCTATAAGGGGAGCATTTGCAACCGTTTGGCACCATTTTTGATTGAATTGCCGAAAGTCAGATTTTTGATGAAATTGTGACCCCGGGGCTTAGGGATTTTTTCAAAAAAATATTTTTCTGCCGGTTAAGTTGTCGAGGGCTCATTTCTTTTCCTGTGATAAAAAGCCTTCTGTTTCGACCGCCAAACCTTTCAGGGGAGCATTTGCAACCATTTGGCACCATTTTTGAGTGAATTGCCGAAAGTCAGATTTTTGATGAAATTGTGACCCCGGGGCTTAGGGATTTTTTCAAAAAAATATTTTTCTGCCGGTTAAGTTGTCGAGGGCTGATTTCTTTTCCTGTGATAAAAAGCCTTCTGTTTTGACGGGCAAACCTTTCAGGGGAGCATTTGCAACCGTTTGGCATCATTTTTGATTGAATTGCCGAAAGTCAGATTTTTTATGAAATTGTGACCCCGGGGCTTAGGGATTTTTTCAAAAAAATATTTTTCTGCCGGTTAAGTTGTCGAGGGCTCATTTCTTTTCCTGTGATAAAAAGCCTTCTGTTTCGACCGCCAAACCTTTCAGGGGAGCATTTGCAACCGTTTGGCACCATTTTTGAGTGAATTGCCGAAAGTCAGATTTTTGATGAAATTGTGACCCCGGGGCTTAGGGATTTTTTCAAAAAAATATTTTTCTGCCGGTTAAGTTGTCGAGGACTGATTTATTTTCCTGTGATAAAAAGCCTTCTGTTTTGACGGCCAAACCTTTCAGGGGAGCATTTGCAAGTGTTTGGCATCATTTTTGATTGAATTGCCGAAAGTCAGATTTTTTATGAAATTGTGACCCCGGGGCTTAGGGATTTTTTCAAAAAAAATTTTTTCTGCCGGTTAAGTTGTCGAGGCCTGATTTCTTTTCCTGTGATAAAAAGCATTCTGTTTCGACCGCCAAATCTATAAGGGGAGCATTTGCAACCGTTTGGCACCATTTTTGATTGAATTGCCGAAAGTCAGATTTTTGATGAAATTGTGACCCCGGGGCTTAGGGATTTTTTCAAAAAAATATTTTTCTGCCAGTTAAGTTGTCGAGGGCTGATTTCTTTTCCTGTGATAAAAAGCCTTCTGTTTCGACCGCCAAACCTTTCAGGGGAGCATTTGCAACCGTTTGGCACCATTTTTGATTGAATTGCCGAAAGTCAGATTTTTGATGAAATTGTGACCCCGGGGCTTAGGGATTTTTTCAAAAAATTTTTTTTCTGCCGGTTAAGTTGTCGAGGGCTGATTTCTTTTCCTGTGATAAAAAGCATTCTGTTTCGACCGCCAAACCTTTCAGGGGAGCATTTGCAACCGTTTGGCACCATTTTTGATTGAATTGCCGAAAGTCAGATTTTTGATGAAATTGTGACCCCGGGGCTTAGGGATTTTTTCAAAAAAATATTTTTCTGCCGGTTAAGTTGTCGAGGGCTGATTTCTTTTCCTGTGATAAAAAGCATTCTGTTTCGACCGCCAAACCTTTCAGGGGAGCATTTGCAACCGTTTGGCACCATTTTTGATTGAATTGCCGAAAGTCAGATTTTTGATGAAATTGTGACCCCGGGGCTTAGGGATTTTTTCAAAAAAATATTTTTCTGCCGGTTAAGTTGTCGAGGACTGATTTCCTTTCCTGTGATAAAAAGCGTTCTGTTTTGACGGCCAAACCTTTTAGGGGAGCATTTGCAACCGTTTGGCATCATTTTTGATTGAATTGCCGAAAGTCAGATTTTTGATGAAATTGTGACCCCGGGGCTTAGGGATTTTTTCAAAAAAATATTTTTCTGCCAGTTAAGTTGTCGAGGGCTCATTTCTTTTCCTGTGATAAAAAGCCTTCTGTTTTGACGGGCAAACCTTTCAGGGGAGCATTTGCAACCGTTTGGCATCATTTTTGATTGAATTGCCGAAAGTCAGATTTTTTATGAAATTGTGACCCCGGGGCTTAGGGATTTTTTCAAAAAAATATTTTTCTGCCGGTTAAGTTGTCGAGGGCTGATTTCTTTTCCTGTGATAAAAAGCCTTCTGTTTTGACGGGCAAACCTTTCAGGGGAGCATTTGCAAGCGTTTGGCATCATTTTTGATTGAATTGCCGAAAGTCAGATTTTTTATGAAATTGTGACCCCGGGGCTTAGGGATTTTTTTCAAAAAAATATTTTTCTGCCGGTTAAGTTGTCGAGGGCTCATTTCTTTTCCTGTGATAAAAAGCCTTCTGTTTCGACCGCCAAACCTTTCAGGGGAGCATTTGCAACCGTTTGGCACCATTTTTGAGTGAATTGCCGAAAGTCAGATTTTTTATGAAATTGTGACCCCGGGGCTTAGGGATTTTTTCAAAAAAATATTTTTCTGCCGGTTAAGTTGTCGAGGACTGATTTATTTTCCTGTGATAAAAAGCCTTCTGTTTTGACGGCCAAACCTTTCAGGGGAGCATTTGCAAGTGTTTGGCATCATTTTTGATTGAATTGCCGAAAGGCAGATTTTTTATGAAATTGTGACGCCGGGGCTTAGGGATTTTTTCAAAAAAATATTTTTCTGCCGGTTAAGTTGTCGAGGCCTGATTTCTTTTCCTGTGATAAAAAGCATTCTGTTTCGACCGCCAAATCTATAAGGGGAGCATTTGCAACCGTTTGGCACCATTTTTGATTGAATTGCCGAAAGTCAGATTTTTGATGAAATTGTGACCCCGGGGCTTAGGGATTTTTTCAAAAAAATATTTTTCTGCCAGTTAAGTTGTCGAGGGCTCATTTCTTTTCCTGTGATAAAAAGCCTTCTGTTTTGACGGGCAAACCTTTCAGGGGAGCATTTGCAACCGTTTGGCATCATTTTTGATTGAATTGCCGAAAGTCAGATTTTTTATGAAATTGTGACCCCGGGGCTTAGGGATTTTTTCAAAAAAATATTTTTCTGCCGGTTAAGTTGTCGAGGGCTGATTTCTTTTCCTGTGATAAAAAGCCTTCTGTTTTGACGGGCAAACCTTTCAGGGGAGCATTTGCAAGCGTTTGGCATCATTTTTGATTGAATTGCCGAAAGTCAGATTTTTTATGAAATTGTGACCCCGGGGCTTAGGGATTTTTTCAAAAAAATATTTTTCTGCCGGTTAAGTTGTCGAGGGCTCATTTCTTTTCCTGTGATAAAAAGCCTTCTGTTTCGACCGCCAAACCTTTCAGGGGAGCATTTGCAACCGTTTGGCACCATTTTTGAGTGAATTGCCGAAAGTCAGATTTTTTATGAAATTGTGACCCCGGGGCTTAGGGATTTTTTCAAAAAAATATTTTTCTGCCGGTTAAGTTGTCGAGGACTGATTTATTTTCCTGTGATAAAAAGCCTTCTGTTTTGACGGCCAAACCTTTCAGGGGAGCATTTGCAAGTGTTTGGCATCATTTTTGATTGAATTGCCGAAAGGCAGATTTTTTATGAAATTGTGACCCCGGGGCTTAGGGATTTTTTCAAAAAAATATTTTTCTGCCGGTTAAGTTGTCGAGGCCTGATTTCTTTTCCTGTGATAAAAAGCATTCTGTTTCGACCGCCAAATCTATAAGGGGAGCATTTGCAACCGTTTGGCACCATTTTTGATTGAATTGCCGAAAGTCAGATTTTTGATGAAATTGTGACCCCGGGGCTTAGGGATTTTTTCAAAAAAATATTTTTCTGCCAGTTAAGTTGTCGAGGGCTCATTTCTTTTCCTGTGATAAAAAGCCTTCTGTTTTGACGGGCAAACCTTTCAGGGGAGCATTTGCAACCGTTTGGCACCATTTTTGATTGAATTGCCGAAAGTCAGATTTTTGATGAAATTGTGACCCCGGGGCTTAGGGATTTTTTCAAAAAAATATTTTTCTGCCGGTTAAGTTGTCGAGGGCTGATTTCTTTTCCTGTGATAAAAAGCATTCTGTTTCGACCGCCAAACCTTTCAGGGGAGCATTTGCAACCGTTTGGCACCATTTTTGATTGAATTGCCGAAAGTCAGATTTTTGATGAAATTGTGACCCCGGGGCTTAGCGATTTTTTCAAAAAAATATTTTTCTGCCGGTTAAGTTGTCGAGGGCTGATTTCTTTTCCTGTGATAAAAAGCATTCTGTTTCGACCGCCAAACCTTTCAGGGGAGCATTTGCAACCGTTTGGCACCATTTTTGATTGAATTGCCGAAAGTCAGATTTTTGATGAAATTGTGACCCCGGGGCTTAGGGATTTTTTCAAAAAAATATTTTTCTGCCGGTTAAGTTGTCGAGGCCTGATTTCTTTTCCTGTGATAAAAAGCATTCTGTTTTGACCGCCAAATCTATAAGGGGAGCATTTGCAACCGTTTGGCACCATTTTTGATTGAATTGCCGAAAGTCAGATTTTTGATGAAATTGTGACCCCGGGGCTTAGGGATTTTTTCAAAAAAATATTTTTCTGCCAGTTAAGTTGTCGAGGGCTCATTTCTTTTCCTGTGATAAAAAGCCTTCTGTTTCGACGGCCAAACCTTTCAGGGGAGCATTTGCAAGCGTTTGGCATCATTTTTGATTGAATTGCCGAAAGTCAGATTTTTGATGAAATTGTGACCCCGGGGCTTAGGGATTTTTTCAAAAAAATATTTTTCTGCCGGTTAAGTTGTCGAGGGCTGATTTCTTTTCCTGTGATAAAAAGCATTCTGTTTCGACCGCCAAACCTTTCAGGGGAGCATTTGCAACCGTTTGGCACCATTTTTGATTGAATTGCCGAAAGTCAGATTTTTGATGAAATTGTGACCCCGGGGCTTAGGGATTTTTTCAAAAAAATATTTTTCTGCCAGTTAAGTTGTCGAGGGCTCATTTCTTTTCCTGTGATAAAAAGCCTTCTGTTTCGACCGCCAAACCTTTCAGGGGAGCATTTGCAACCGTTTGGCACCATTTTTGAGTGAATTGCCGAAAGTCAGATTTTTGATGAAATTGTGACCCCGGGGCTTAGGGATTTTTTCAAAAAAAATTTTTTCTGCCGGTTAAGTTGTCGAGGGCTGATTTCTTTTCCTGTGATAAAAAGCCTTCTGTTTTGACGGGCAAACCTTTCAGGGGAGCATTTGCAAGTGTTTGGCATCATTTTTGATTGAATTGCCGAAAGTCAGATTTTTTATGAAATTGTGACCCCGGGGCTTAGGGATTTTTTCAAAAAAATTTTTTTCTGCCGGTTAAGTTGTCGAGGCCTGATTTCTTTTCCTGTGATAAAAAGCATTCTGTTTTGACCGCCAAATCTTTCAGGGGAGCATTTGCAACCGTTTGGCACCATTTTTGATTGAATTGCCGAAAGTCAGATTTTTGATGAAATTGTGACCCCGGGGCTTAGGGATTTTTTCAAAAAAATATTTTTCTGCCGGTTAAGTTGTCGAGGCCTGATTTCTTTTCCTGTGATAAAAAGCATTCTGTTTCGACCGCCAAATCTATAAGGGGAGCATTTGCAACCGTTTGGCACCATTTTTGATTGAATTGCCGAAAGTCAGATTTTTGATGAAATTGTGACCCCGGGGCTTAGGGATTTTTTCAAAAAAATATTTTTCTGCCGGTTAAGTTGTCGAGGGCTCATTTCTTTTCCTGTGATAAAAAGCCTTCTGTTTCGACCGCCAAACCTTTCAGGGGAGCATTTGCAACCATTTGGCACCATTTTTGAGTGAATTGCCGAAAGTCAGATTTTTGATGAAATTGTGACCCCGGGGCTTAGGGATTTTTTCAAAAAAATATTTTTCTGCCGGTTAAGTTGTCGAGGGCTGATTTCTTTTCCTGTGATAAAAAGCCTTCTGTTTTGACGGGCAAACCTTTCAGGGGAGCATTTGCAACCGTTTGGCATCATTTTTGATTGAATTGCCGAAAGTCAGATTTTTTATGAAATTGTGACCCCGGGGCTTAGGGATTTTTTCAAAAAAATATTTTTCTGCCGGTTAAGTTGTCGAGGGCTCATTTCTTTTCCTGTGATAAAAAGCCTTCTGTTTCGACCGCCAAACCTTTCAGGGGAGCATTTGCAACCGTTTGGCACCATTTTTGAGTGAATTGCCGAAAGTCAGATTTTTGATGAAATTGTGACCCCGGGGCTTAGGGATTTTTTCAAAAAAATATTTTTCTGCCGGTTAAGTTGTCGAGGACTGATTTATTTTCCTGTGATAAAAAGCCTTCTGTTTTGACGGCCAAACCTTTCAGGGGAGCATTTGCAAGTGTTTGGCATCATTTTTGATTGAATTGCCGAAAGTCAGATTTTTTATGAAATTGTGACCCCGGGGCTTAGGGATTTTTTCAAAAAAATATTTTTCTGCCGGTTAAGTTGTCGAGGCCTGATTTCTTTTCCTGTGATAAAAAGCCTTCTGTTTTGACGGCCAAACCTTTCAGGGGAGCATTTGCAAGTGTTTGGCATCATTTTTGATTGAATTGCCGAAAGTCAGATTTTTTATGAAATTGTGACCCCGGGGCTTAGGGATTTTTTCAAAAAAATATTTTTCTGCCGGTTAAGTTGTCGAGGCCTGATTTCTTTTCCTGTGATAAAACGCATTCTGTTTCGACCGCCAAATCTATAAGGGGAGCATTTGCAACCGTTTGGCACCATTTTTGATTGAATTGCCGAAAGTCAGATTTTTGATGAAATTGTGACCCCGGGGCTTAGGGATTTTTTCAAAAAAATATTTTTCTGCCAGTTAAGTTGTCGAGGGCTGATTTCTTTTCCTGTGATAAAAAGCCTTCTGTTTCGACCGCCAAACCTTTCAGGGGAGCATTTGCAACCGTTTGGCACCATTTTTGATTGAATTGCCGAAAGTCAGATTTTTGATGAAATTGTGACCCCGGGGCTTAGGGATTTTTTCAAAAAAATATTTTTCTGCCGGTTAAGTTGTCGAGGGCTGATTTCTTTTCCTGTGATAAAAAGCATTCTGTTTCGACCGCCAAACCTTTCAGGGGAGCATTTGCAACCGTTTGGCACCATTTTTGATTGAATTGCCGAAAGTCAGATTTTTGATGAAATTGTGACCCCGGGGCTTAGGGATTTTTTCAAAAAAATATTTTTCTGCCAGTTAAGTTGTCGAGGGCTCATTTCTTTTCCTGTGATAAAAAGCCTTCTGTTTCGACCGCCAAACCTTTCAGGGGAGCATTTGCAACCGTTTGGCACCATTTTTGAGTGAATTGCCGAAAGTCAGATTTTTGATGAAATTGTGACCCCGGGGCTTAGGGATTTTTTCAAAAAAATATTTTTCTGCCGGTTAAGTTGTCGAGGGCTCATTTCTTTTCCTGTGATAAAAAGCCTTCTGTTTCGACCGCCAAACCTTTCAGGGGAGCATTTGCAAGCGTTTGGCATCATTTTTGATTGAATTGCCGAAAGTCAGATTTTTGATGAAATTGTGACCCCGGGGCTTAGGGATTTTTTCAAAAAAAATTTTTTCTGCCAGTTAAGTTGTCGAGGGATGATTTCTTTTCCTGTGATAAAAAGCCTTCTGTTTTGACGGGCAAACCTTTCAGGGGAGCATTTGCAAGTGTTTGGCATCATTTTTGATTGAATTGCCGAAAGTCAGATTTTTTATGAAATTGTGACCCCGGGGCTTAGGGATTTTTTCAAAAAAATATTTTTCTGCCAGTTAAGTTGTCGAGGGCTGATTTCTTTTCCTGTGATAAAAAGCCTTCTGTTTCGACCGCCAAACCTTTCAGGGGAGCATTTGCAACCGTTTGGCACCATTTTTGATTGAATTGCCGAAAGTCAGATTTTTGATGAAATTGTGACCCCGGGGCTTAGGGATTTTTTCAAAAAAATATTTTTCTGCCGGTTAAGTTGTCGAGGGCTGATTTCTTTTCCTGTGATAAAAAGCATTCTGTTTCGACCGCCAAACCTTTCAGGGGAGCATTTGCAACCGTTTGGCACCATTTTTGATTGAATTGCCGAAAGTCAGATTTTTGATGAAATTGTGACCCCGGGGCTTAGGGATTTTTTCAAAAAAATATTTTTCTGCCAGTTAAGTTGTCGAGGGCTCATTTCTTTTCCTGTGATAAAAAGCCTTCTGTTTCGACCGCCAAACCTTTCAGGGGAGCATTTGCAACCGTTTGGCACCATTTTTGAGTGAATTGCCGAAAGTCAGATTTTTGATGAAATTGTGACCCCGGGGCTTAGGGATTTTTTCAAAAAAATATTTTTCTGCCGGTTAAGTTGTCGAGGGCTCATTTCTTTTCCTGTGATAAAAAGCCTTCTGTTTCGACCGCCAAACCTTTCAGGGGAGCATTTGCAAGCGTTTGGCATCATTTTTGATTGAATTGCCGAAAGTCAGATTTTTGATGAAATTGTGACCCCGGGGCTTAGGGATTTTTTCAAAAAAATTTTTTTCTGCCAGTTAAGTTGTCGAGGGATGATTTCTTTTCCTGTGATAAAAAGCCTTCTATTTGACGGGCAAACCTTTCAGGGGAGCATTTGCAAGTGTTTGGCATCATTTTTGATTGAATTGCCGAAAGTCAGATTTTTGATGAAATTGTGACCCCGGGGCTTAGGGATTTTTTCAAAAAAATATTTTTCTGCCGGTTAAGTTGTCGAGGCCTGATTTCTTTTCCTGTGATAAAAAGCATTCTGTTTTGACCGCCAAATCTTTCAGGGGAGCATTTGCAACCGTTTGGCACCATTTTTGATTGAATTGCCGAAAGTCAGATTTTTGATGAAATTGTGACCCCGGGGCTTAGGGATTTTTTCAAAAAAATATTTTTCTTCCAGTTAAGTTGTCGAGGGCTCATTTCTTTTCCTGTGATAAAAAGCCTTCTGTTTCGACCGCCAAACCTTTCAGGGGAGCATTTGCAACCGTTTGGCACCATTTTTGATTGAATTGCCGAAAGTCAGATTTTTGATGAAATTGTGACCCCGGGGCTTAGGGATTTTTTCAAAAAAATTTTTTTCTGCCGGTTAAGTTGTCGAGGGCTGATTTCTTTTCCTGTGATAAAAAGCATTCTGTTTCGACCGCCAAACCTTTCAGGGGAGCATTTGCAACCGTTTGGCACCATTTTTGATTGAATTGCCGAAAGTCAGATTTTTGATGAAATTGTGACCCCGGGGCTTAGGGATTTTTTCAAAAAAATATTTTTCTGCCGGTTAAGTTGTCGAGGCCTGATTTCTTTTCCTGTGATAAAAAGCATTCTGTTTCGACCGCCAAATCTATAAGGGGAGCATTTGCAACCGTTTGGCACCATTTTTGATTGAATTGCCGAAAGTCAGATTTTTGATGAAATTGTGACCCCGGGGCTTAGGGATTTTTTCAAAAAAATATTTTTCTGCCGGTTAAGTTGTCGAGGGCTCATTTCTTTTCCTGTGATAAAAAGCCTTCTGTTTCGACCGCCAAACCTTTCAGGGGAGCATTTGCAACCATTTGGCACCATTTTTGAGTGAATTGCCGAAAGTCAGATTTTTGATGAAATTGTGACCCCGGGGCTTAGGGATTTTTTCAAAAAAATATTTTTCTGCCGGTTAAGTTGTCGAGGGCTGATTTCTTTTCCTGTGATAAAAAGCCTTCTGTTTTGACGGGCAAACCTTTCAGGGGAGCATTTGCAACCGTTTGGCATCATTTTTGATTGAATTGCCGAAAGTCAGATTTTTTATGAAATTGTGACCCCGGGGCTTAGGGATTTTTTCAAAAAAATATTTTTCTGCCGGTTAAGTTGTCGAGGGCTCATTTCTTTTCCTGTGATAAAAAGCCTTCTGTTTCGACCGCCAAACCTTTCAGGGGAGCATTTGCAACCGTTTGGCACCATTTTTGAGTGAATTGCCGAAAGTCAGATTTTTGATGAAATTGTGACCCCGGGGCTTAGGGATTTTTTCAAAAAAATATTTTTCTGCCGGTTAAGTTGTCGAGGGCTCATTTCTTTTCCTGTGATAAAAAGCCTTCTGTTTCGACCGCCAAACCTTTCAGGGGAGCATTTGCAAGCGTTTGGCATCATTTTTGATTGAATTGCCGAAAGTCAGATTTTTGATGAAATTGTGACCCCGGGGCTTAGGGATTTTTTCAAAAAAAATTTTTTCTGCCAGTTAAGTTGTCGAGGGATGATTTCTTTTCCTGTGATAAAAAGCCTTCTGTTTTGACGGGCAAACCTTTCAGGGGAGCATTTGCAAGTGTTTGGCATCATTTTTGATTGAATTGCCGAAAGTCAGATTTTTTATGAAATTGTGACCCCGGGGCTTAGGGATTTTTTCAAAAAAATATTTTTCTGCCAGTTAAGTTGTCGAGGGCTGATTTCTTTTCCTGTGATAAAAAGCCTTCTGTTTCGACCGCCAAACCTTTCAGGGGAGCATTTGCAACCGTTTGGCACCATTTTTGATTGAATTGCCGAAAGTCAGATTTTTGATGAAATTGTGACCCCGGGGCTTAGGGATTTTTTCAAAAAAATATTTTTCTGCCGGTTAAGTTGTCGAGGGCTGATTTCTTTTCCTGTGATAAAAAGCATTCTGTTTCGACCGCCAAACCTTTCAGGGGAGCATTTGCAACCGTTTGGCACCATTTTTGATTGAATTGCCGAAAGTCAGATTTTTGATGAAATTGTGACCCCGGGGCTTAGGGATTTTTTCAAAAAAATATTTTTCTGCCAGTTAAGTTGTCGAGGGCTCATTTCTTTTCCTGTGATAAAAAGCCTTCTGTTTCGACCGCCAAACCTTTCAGGGGAGCATTTGCAACCGTTTGGCACCATTTTTGAGTGAATTGCCGAAAGTCAGATTTTTGATGAAATTGTGACCCCGGGGCTTAGGGATTTTTTCAAAAAAATATTTTTCTGCCGGTTAAGTTGTCGAGGGCTCATTTCTTTTCCTGTGATAAAAAGCCTTCTGTTTCGACCGCCAAACCTTTCAGGGGAGCATTTGCAAGCGTTTGGCATCATTTTTGATTGAATTGCCGAAAGTCAGATTTTTGATGAAATTGTGACCCCGGGGCTTAGGGATTTTTTCAAAAAAATTTTTTTCTGCCAGTTAAGTTGTCGAGGGATGATTTCTTTTCCTGTGATAAAAAGCCTTCTGTTTTGACGGGCAAACCTTTCAGGGGAGCATTTGCAAGTGTTTGGCATCATTTTTGATTGAATTGCCGAAAGTCAGATTTTTGATGAAATTGTGACCCCGGGGCTTAGGGATTTTTTCAAAAAAATATTTTTCTGCCGGTTAAGTTGTCGAGGCCTGATTTCTTTTCCTGTGATAAAAAGCATTCTGTTTTGACCGCCAAATCTTTCAGGGGAGCATTTGCAACCGTTTGGCACCATTTTTGATTGAATTGCCGAAAGTCAGATTTTTGATGAAATTGTGACCCCGGGGCTTAGGGATTTTTTCAAAAAAATATTTTTCTTCCAGTTAAGTTGTCGAGGGCTCATTTCTTTTCCTGTGATAAAAAGCCTTCTGTTTCGACCGCCAAACCTTTCAGGGGAGCATTTGCAACCGTTTGGCACCATTTTTGATTGAATTGCCGAAAGTCAGATTTTTGATGAAATTGTGACCCCGGGGCTTAGGGATTTTTTCAAAAAAATTTTTTTCTGCCGGTTAAGTTGTCGAGGGCTGATTTCTTTTCCTGTGATAAAAAGCATTCTGTTTCGACCGCCAAACCTTTCAGGGGAGCATTTGCAACCGTTTGGCACCATTTTTGATTGAATTGCCGAAAGTCAGATTTTTGATGAAATTGTGACCCCGGGGCTTAGGGATTTTTTCAAAAAAATATTTTTCTGCCGGTTAAGTTGTCGAGGCCTGATTTCTTTTCCTGTGATAAAAAGCATTCTGTTTCGACCGCCAAATCTATAAGGGGAGCATTTGCAACCGTTTGGCACCATTTTTGATTGAATTGCCGAAAGTCAGATTTTTGATGAAATTGTGACCCCGGGGCTTAGGGATTTTTTCAAAAAAATATTTTTCTGCCGGTTAAGTTGTCGAGGGCTCATTTCTTTTCCTGTGATAAAAAGCCTTCTGTTTCGACCGCCAAACCTTTCAGGGGAGCATTTGCAACCATTTGGCACCATTTTTGAGTGAATTGCCGAAAGTCAGATTTTTGATGAAATTGTGACCCCGGGGCTTAGGGATTTTTTCAAAAAAATATTTTTCTGCCGGTTAAGTTGTCGAGGGCTGATTTCTTTTCCTGTGATAAAAAGCCTTCTGTTTTGACGGGCAAACCTTTCAGGGGAGCATTTGCAACCGTTTGGCATCATTTTTGATTGAATTGCCGAAAGTCAGATTTTTTATGAAATTGTGACCCCGGGGCTTAGGGATTTTTTCAAAAAAATATTTTTCTGCCGGTTAAGTTGTCGAGGGCTCATTTCTTTTCCTGTGATAAAAAGCCTTCTGTTTCGACCGCCAAACCTTTCAGGGGAGCATTTGCAACCGTTTGGCACCATTTTTGAGTGAATTGCCGAAAGTCAGATTTTTGATGAAATTGTGACCCCGGGGCTTAGGGATTTTTTCAAAAAAATATTTTTCTGCCGGTTAAGTTGTCGAGGACTGATTTATTTTCCTGTGATAAAAAGCCTTCTGTTTTGACGGCCAAACCTTTCAGGGGAGCATTTGCAAGTGTTTGGCATCATTTTTGATTGAATTGCCGAAAGTCAGATTTTTTATGAAATTGTGACCCCGGGGCTTAGGGATTTTTTCAAAAAAATATTTTTCTGCCGGTTAAGTTGTCGAGGCCTGATTTCTTTTCCTGTGATAAAAAGCCTTCTGTTTTGACGGCCAAACCTTTCAGGGGAGCATTTGCAAGTGTTTGGCATCATTTTTGATTGAATTGCCGAAATTCAGATTTTTTATGAAATTGTGACCCCGGGGCTTAGGGATTTTTTCAAAAAAATATTTTTCTGCCGGTTAAGTAGTCGAGGCCTGATTTCTTTTCCTGTGATAAAAAGCATTCTGTTTCGACCGCCAAATCTATAAGGGGAGCATTTGCAACCGTTTGGCACCATTTTTGATTGAATTGCCGAAAGTCAGATTTTTGATGAAATTGTGACCCCGGGGCTTAGGGATTTTTTCAAAAAAATATTTTTCTGCCAGTTAAGTTGTCGAGGGCTGATTTCTTTTCCTGTGATAAAAAGCCTTCTGTTTCGACCGCCAAACCTTTCAGGGGAGCATTTGCAACCGTTTGGCACCATTTTTGATTGAATTGCCGAAAGTCAGATTTTTGATGAAATTGTGACCCCGGGGCTTAGGGATTTTTTCAAAAAAATATTTTTCTGCCGGTTAAGTTGTCGAGGGCTGATTTCTTTTCCTGTGATAAAAAGCATTCTGTTTCGACCGCCAAACCTTTCAGGGGAGCATTTGCAACCGTTTGGCACCATTTTTGATTGAATTGCCGAAAGTCAGATTTTTGATGAAATTGTGACCCCGGGGCTTAGGGATTTTTTCAAAAAAATATTTTTCTGCCGGTTAAGTTGTCGAGGGCGGATTTCTTTTCCTGTGATAAAAAGCATTCTGTTTCGACCGCCAAACCTTTCAGGGGAGCATTTGCAACCGTTTGGCACCATTTTTGATTGAATTGCCGAAAGTCAGATTTTTGATGAAATTGTGACCCCGGGGCTTAGGGATTTTTTCAAAAAAATATTTTTCTGCTGGTTAAGTTGTCGAGGGCTCATTTCTTTTCCTGTGATAAAAAGCCTTCTGTTTTGACGGCCAAACCTTTCAGGGGAGCATTTGCAACCGTTTGGCACCATGTTTGAGTGAATTGCCGAAAGTCAGATTTTTGATGAAATTGTGACCCCGGGGCTTAGGGATTTTTTCAAAAAAATATTTTTCTGCCGGTTAAGTTGTCGAGGGCTGATTTCTTCTTTGTGATAAAAAGCCTTCTGTTTCGACGGACAAACCTTTCAGGGGAGCATTTGCAACCGTTTGGCATCATTTTTGATTGAATTGCCGAAAGTCAGATTTTTGATGAAATTGTGACCCCGGGGCTTAGGGATTTTTTCAAAAAAATATTTTTCTGCCAGTTAAGTTGTCGAGGGCTCATTTCTTTTCCTGTGATAAAAAGCCTTCTGTTTCGACCGCCAAACCTTTCAGGGGAGCATTTGCAACCGTTTGGCACCATTTTTGAGTGAATTGCCGAAAGTCAGATTTTTGATGAAATTGTGACCCCGGGGCTTAGGGATTTTTTCAAAAAAATATTTTTCTGCCGGTTAAGTTGTCGAGGGCTCATTTCTTTTCCTGTGATAAAAAGCCTTCTGTTTCGACCGCCAAACCTTTCAGGGGAGCATTTGCAACCGTTTGGCAACATTTTGGAGTGAGTTTCCGAAAGTCAGATTTTTTATGATATTGTGACCCCGGGGCTTAGGGATTTTTTCCAAAAAATATTTTTCTGCTGGTTAAGTTGTCGAGGGCTGATTTCTTTTCCTGTGATAAAAAGCATTCTGTTTTGACTACCAAACCTTTCAGGGGAGCATTTGCAAGCGTTTGGCATCATTTTTGATTGAATTGCCGAAAGTCAGATTTTTTATGAAATTGTGACCCCTGGGCATAGGGATTTTTTCAAAAAAATATTTTTCTGCCAGTTAAGTTGTCGAGGGCTCATTTCTTTTCCTGTGATAAAAAGCCTTCTGTTTTGTCGGCCAAACCTTTCAGGGGAGCATTTGCAACCGTTTGGCACCATTTTTGAGTGAATTGCCGAAAGTCAGATTTTTGATGAAATTGTGACCCCGGGGCTTAGGGATTTTTTCAAAAAAATATTTTTCTGCCGGTTAAGTTGTCGAGGACTGATTTCCTTTCCTGTGATAAAAAGCGTTCTGTTTTGACGGCCAAACCTTTCAGGGGAGCATTTGCAAGCGTTTGGCATCATTTTTGATTGAATTGCAGAAAGTCAGATATTTTATGAAATCGTGACCCCGGGGCTTAGGGATTTTTTCAAAAAAATGATTTTCTGCCAGTTAAGTTGTCGAGGGCTCATTTCTTTTCCTGTGATAAAAAGCCTTCTGTTTTGACGGCCAAACCTTTCAGGGGAGCATTTGCAAGCGTTTGGCATCATTTTTGATTGAATTGCCGAAAGTCAGATTTTTTATGAAATTGTGACCCCGGGGCTTAGGGATTTTTTCAAAAAAATATTTTTCTGCCGGTTAAGTTGTCGAGGGCTCATTTCCTTTCCTGTGATAAAAAGCGTTCTGTTTTGACGGCCAAACCTTTCAGGGGAGCATTTGCAAGCGTTTGGCATCATTTTTGATTGAATTGCCGAAAGTCAGATTTTTTATGAAATTGTGACCCCGGGGCTTAGGGATTTTTTCAGAAAAATATTTTTCTGCCAGTTAAGTTGTCGAGGGCTCATTTCTTTTCCTGTGATAAAAAGCCTTCTGTTTTGACCGCCAAACCTTTCAGGGGAGCATTTGCAACCGTTTGGTATCATTTTTGATTGAATTGCCGAAAGTCAGATTTTTGATGAAATTGTGACCCCGGGGCATAGGGATTTTTTCAAAAAAATATTTTTCTGCCGGTTAAGTTGTCGAGGGCTCATTTCTTTTCCTGTGATAAAAAGCATTCTGTTTTGACGGCCAAACCTTTCAGGGGAGCACTTGCAACCGTTTGGCATCATTTTTGATTGAATTGCCGAAAGTCAGATTTTTTATGAAATTGTGACCCCGGGGCTTAGGGATTTTTTCAAAAAAATATTTTTCTGCCGGTTAAGTTGTCGAGGGCTGATTTCCTTTCCTGTGATAAAAAGCGTTCTGTTTTGACGGCCAAACCTTTCAGGGGAGCATTTGCAAGCGTTTGGCATCATTTTTGATTGAATTGCCGAAAGTCAGATATTTTATGAAATCGTGACCCCGGGGCTTAGGGATTTTTTCAAAAAAATGATTTTCTGCCAGTTAAGCTGTCGAGGGCTCATTTCTTTTCCTGTGATAAAAAGCCTTCTGTTTTGACGGCCAAACCTTTCAGGGGAGCATTTGCAAGCGTTTGGCATCATTTTTGATTGAATTGCCGAAAGTCAGATTTTTTATGAAATTGTGACCCCGGGGCTTAGGGATTTTTTCAAAAAAATATTTTTCTGCCGGTTAAGTTGTCGAGGGCTGATTTCCTTTCCTGTGATAAAAAGCGTTTTGTTTCGACGGCCAAACCTTTCAGGGGAGCATTTGCAACCGTTTGGCATCATTTTTGATTGAATTGCCGAAAGTCAGATTTTTTATGAAATTGTGACCCCGGGGCTTAGGGATTTTTTCAAAAAAATATTTTTCTGCCAGTTAAGTTGTCGAGGGCTCATTTCTTTTCCTGTGATAAAAAGCCTTCTGTTTTGACGGCCAAATCTTTCAGGGGAGCATTTGCAACCGTTTGGCACCATTTTTGAGTGAATTGCCGAAAGTCAGATTTTTGATGAAATTGTGACCCCGGGGCTTAGGGATTTTTTCAAAAAAATATTTTTCTGCCGGTTAAGTTGTCGAGGACTGATTTCTTTTCCTGTGATAAAAAGCCTTCTGTTTTGACGGCCAAACCTTTCAGGGGAGCATTTGCAAGTGTTTGGCAGCATTTTTGATTGAATTGCCGAAAGTCAGATTTTTTATGAAATTGTGACCCCGGGGCTTAGGGATTTTTTCAAAAAAATATTTTTCTGCCAGTTAAGTTGTCGAGGGCTGATTTCTTTTCCTGTGATAAAAAGCCTTCTGTTTTGACCGCCAAACCTTTCAGGGGAGCATTTGCAACCGTTTGGCACCATTTTTGATTGAATTGCCGAAAGTCAGATTTTTGATGAAATTGTGACCCCGGGGCTTAGGGATTTTTTCAAAAAAATATTTTTCTGCCAGTTAAGTTGTCGAGGGCTCATTTCTTTTCCTGTGATAAAAAGCCTTCTGTTTCGACCGCCAAACCTTTCAGGGGAGCATTTGCAAGCGTTTGGCACCATTTTTGAGTGAATTGCCGAAAGTCAGATTTTTGATGAAATTGTGACCCCGGGGCTTAGGGATTTTTTCAAAAAAATATTTTTCTGCCGGTTAAGTTGTCGAGGGCTCATTTCTTTTCCTGTGATAAAAAGCCTTCTGTTTCGACCGCCAAACCTTTCAGGGGAGCATTTGCAAGCGTTTGGCATCATTTTTGATTGAATTGCCGAAAGTCAGATTTTTGATGAAATTGTGACCCCGGGGCTTAGGGATTTTTTCAAAAAAAAAATTTTCTGCCAGTTAAGTTGTCGAGGGCTCATTTCTTTTCCTGTGATAAAAAGCCTTCTGTTTCGACCGCCAAACCTTTCCGGGGAGCATTTGCAACCGTTTGGCACCATTTTTGAGTGAATTGCCGAAAGTCAGATTTTTTATGAAATTGTGACCCCGGGGCTTAGGGATTTTTTCAAAAAAATATTTTTCTGCCGGTTAAGTTGTCGAGGGCTGATTTCTTTTCCTGTGATAAAAAGCCTTCTGTTTTGACGGGCAAACCTTTCAGGGGAGCATTTGCAAGTGTTTGGCATCATTTTTGATTGAATTGCCGAAAGTCAGATTTTTTATGAAATTGTGACCCCGGGGCTTAGGGATTTTTTCAAAAAAATATTTTTCTGCCGGTTAAGTTGTCGAGGGCTGATTTCTTTTCCTGTGATAAAAAGCATTCTGTTTTGACCGCCAAATCTTTCAGGGGAGCATTTGCAACCGTTTGGCACCATTTTTGATTGAATTGCCGAAAGTCAGATTTTTGATGAAATTGTGACCCCGGGGCTTAGGGATTTTTTCAAAAAAATATTTTTCTTCCAGTTAAGTTGTCGAGGGCTCATTTCTTTTCCTGTGATAAAAAGCCTTCTGTTTCGACCGCCAAACCTTTCAGGGGAGCATTTGCAACCGTTTGGCACCATTTTTGATTGAATTGCCGAAAGTCAGATTTTTGATGAAATTGTGACCCCGGGGCTTAGGGATTTTTTCAAAAAAATATTTTTCTGCCGGTTAAGTTGTCGAGGGCTGATTTCTTTTCCTGTGATAAAAAGCATTCTGTTTCGACCGCCAAACCTTTCAGGGGAGCATTTGCAACCGTTTGGCACCATTTTTGATTGAATTGCCGAAAGTCAGATTTTTGATGAAATTGTGACCCCGGGGCTTAGGGATTTTTTCAAAAAAATATTTTTCTGCCGGTTAAGTTGTCGAGGCCTGATTTCTTTTCCTGTGATAAAAAGCATTCTGTTTCGACCGCCAAATCTATAAGGGGAGCATTTGCAACCGTTTGGCACCATTTTTGATTGAATTGCCGAAAGTCAGATTTTTGATGAAATTGTGACCCCGGGGCTTAGGGATTTTTTCAAAAAAATATTTTTCTGCCGGTTAAGTTGTCGAGGGCTCATTTCTTTTCCTGTGATAAAAAGCCTTCTGTTTCGACCGCCAAACCTTTCAGGGGAGCATTTGCAACCATTTGGCACCATTTTTGAGTGAATTGCCGAAAGTCAGATTTTTGATGAAATTGTGACCCCGGGGCTTAGGGATTTTTTCAAAAAAATATTTTTCTGCCGGTTAAGTTGTCGAGGGCTGATTTCTTTTCCTGTGATAAAAAGCCTTCTGTTTTGACGGGCAAACCTTTCAGGGGAGCATTTGCAACCGTTTGGCATCATTTTTGATTGAATTGCCGAAAGTCAGATTTTTTATGAAATTGTGACCCCGGGGCTTAGGGATTTTTTCAAAAAAAATATTTTTCTGCCGGTTAAGTTGTCGAGGGCTCATTTCCTTTCCTGTGATAAAAAGCCTTCTGTTTCGACCGCCAAACCTTTCAGGGGAGCATTTGCAACCGTTTGGCACCATTTTTGAGTGAATTGCCGAAAGTCAGATTTTTGATGAAATTGTGACCCCGGGGCTTAGGGATTTTTTCAAAAAAATATTTTTCTGCCGGTTAAGTTGTCGAGGACTGATTTATTTTCCTGTGATAAAAAGCCTTCTGTTTTGACGGCCAAACCTTTCAGGGGAGCATTTGCAAGTGTTTGGCATCATTTTTGATTGAATTGCCGAAAGTCAGATTTTTTATGAAATTGTGACCCCGGGGCTTAGGGATTTTTTCAAAAAAATATTTTTCTGCCGGTTAAGTTGTCGAGGCCTGATTTCTTTTCCTGTGATAAAAAGCCTTCTGTTTCGACCGCCAAACCTTTCAGGGGAGCATTTGCAACCGTTTGGCACCATTTTTGATTGAATTGCCGAAAGTCAGATTTTTGATGAAATTGTGACCCCGGGGCTTAGGGATTTTTTCAAAAAAATATTTTTCTGCCAGTTAAGTTGTCGAGGGCTCATTTCTTTTCCTGTGATAAAAAGCCTTCTGTTTCGACCGCCAAACCTTTCAGGGGAGCATTTGCAAGCGTTTGGCACCATTTTTGAGTGAATTGCCGAAAGTCAGATTTTTGATGAAATTGTGACCCCGGGGCTTAGGGATTTTTTCAAAAAAATATTTTTCTGCCGGTTAAGTTGTCGAGGGCTCATTTCTTTTCCTGTGATAAAAAGCCTTCTGTTTCGACCGCCAAACCTTTCAGGGGAGCATTTGCAAGCGTTTGGCATCATTTTTGATTGAATTGCCGAAAGTCAGATTTTTGATGAAATTGTGACCCCGGGGCTTAGGGATTTTTTCAAAAAAAAATTTTTCTGCCAGTTAAGTTGTCGAGGGCTCATTTCTTTTCCTGTGATAAAAAGCCTTCTGTTTCGACCGCCAAACCTTTCAGGGGAGCATTTGCAACCGTTTGGCACCATTTTTGATTGAATTGCCGAAAGTCAGATTTTTGATGAAATTGTGACCCCGGGGCTTAGGGATTTTTTCAAAAAAAAAATTTTCTGCCGGTTAAGTTGTCGAGGGCTGATTTCTTTTCCTGTGATAAAAAGCATTCTGTTTCGACCGCAAAACCTTTCAGGGGAGCATTTGCAACCGTTTGGCACCATTTTTGATTGAATTGCCGAAAGTCAGATTTTTGATGAAATTGTGACCCCGGGGCTTAGGGATTTTTTCAAAAAAATATTTTTCTGCCGGTTAAGTTGTCGAGGCCTGATTTCTTTTCCTGTGATAAAAAGCATTCTGTTTCGACCGCCAAATCTATAAGGGGAGCATTTGCAACCGTTTGGCACCATTTTTGATTGAATTGCCGAAAGTCAGATTTTTGATGAAATTGTGACCCCGGGGCTTAGGGATTTTTTCAAAAAAATATTTTTCTGCCGGTTAAGTTGTCGAGGGCTCATTTCTTTTCCTGTGATAAAAAGCCTTCTGTTTCGACCGCCAAACCTTTCAGGGGAGCATTTGCAACCATTTGGCACCATTTTTGAGTGAATTGCCGAAAGTCAGATTTTTGATGAAATTGTGACCCCGGGGCTTAGGGATTTTTTCAAAAAAATATTTTTCTGCCGGTTAAGTTGTCAAGGGCTGATTTCTTTTCCTGTGATAAAAAGCCTTCTGTTTTGACGGGCAAACCTTTCAGGGGAGCATTTGCAACCGTTTGGCATCATTTTTGATTGAATTGCCGAAAGTCAGATTTTTTATGAAATTGTGACCCCGGGGCTTAGGGATTTTTTCAAAAAAAATATTTTTCTGCCGGTTAAGTTGTCGAGGGCTCATTTCTTTTCCTGTGATAAAAAGCCTTCTGTTTCGACCGCCAAACCTTTCAGGGGAGCATTTGCAACCGTTTGGCACCATTTTTGAGTGAATTGCCGAAAGTCAGATTTTTGATGAAATTGTGACCCCGGGGCTTAGGGATTTTTTCAAAAAAATTTTTTTCTGCCGGTTAAGTTGTCGAGGGCTGATTTCTTTTCCTGTGATAAAAAGCATTCTGTTTCGACCGCCAAACCTTTCAGGGGAGCATTTGCAACCGTTTGGCACCATTTTTGATTGAATTGCCGAAAGTCAGATTTTTGATGAAATTGTGACCCCGGGGCTTAGGGATTTTTTCAAAAAAATATTTTTCTGCCGGTTAAGTTGTCGAGGCCTGATTTCTTTTCCTGTGATAAAAAGCATTCTGTTTCGACCGCCAAATCTATAAGGGGAGCATTTGCAACCGTTTGGCACCATTTTTGATTGAATTGCCGAAAGTCAGATTTTTGATGAAATTGTGACCCCGGGGCTTAGGGATTTTTTCAAAAAAATATTTTTCTGCCGGTTAAGTTGTCGAGGGCTCATTTCTTTTCCTGTGATAAAAAGCCTTCTGTTTCGACCGCCAAACCTTTCAGGGGAGCATTTGCAACCGTTTGGCACCATTTTTGAGTGAATTGCCGAAAGTCAGATTTTTGATGAAATTGTGACCCCGGGGCTTAGGGATTTTTTCAAAAAAATATTTTTCTGCCGGTTAAGTTGTCGAGGACTGATTTATTTTCCTGTGATAAAAAGCCTTCTGTTTTGACGGCCAAACCTTTCAGGGGAGCATTTGCAAGTGTTTGGCATCATTTTTGATTGAATTGCCGAAAGTCAGATTTTTTATGAAATTGTGACCCCGGGGCTTAGGGATTTTTTCAAAAAAATATTTTTCTGCCGGTTAAGTTGTCGAGGCCTGATTTCTTTTCCTGTGATAAAAAGCCTTCTGTTTCGACCGCCAAACCTTTCAGGGGAGCATTTGCAACCGTTTGGCACCATTTTTGATTGAATTGCCGAAAGTCAGATTTTTGATGAAATTGTGACCCCGGGGCTTAGGGATTTTTTCAAAAAAATATTTTTCTGCCAGTTAAGTTGTCGAGGGCTGATTTCTTTTCCTGTGATAAAAAGCATTCTGTTTCGACCGCCAAACCTTTCAGGGGAGCATTTGCAACCGTTTGGCACCATTTTTGATTGAATTGCCGAAAGTCAGATTTTTGATGAAATTGTGACCCCGGGGCTTAGGGATTTTTTCAAAAAAATATTTTTCTGCCGGTTAAGTTGTCGAGGGCTGATTTCTTTTCCTGTGATAAAAAGCATTCTGTTTCGACCGCCAAACCTTTCAGGGGAGCATTTGCAACCGTTTGGCACCATTTTTGATTGAATTGCCGAAAGTCAGATTTTTGATGAAATTGTGACCCCGGGGCTTAGGGATTTTTTCAAAAAAATATTTTTCTGCCGGTTAAGTTGTCGAGGGCTGATTTCTTTTCCTGTGATAAAAAGCATTCTGTTTTGACCGCCAAATCTTTCAGGGGAGCATTTGCAACCGTTTGGCACCATTTTTGATTGAATTGCCGAAAGTCAGATTTTTGATGAAATTGTGACCCCGGGGCTTAGGGATTTTTTCAAAAAAATATTTTTCTTCCAGTTAAGTTGTCGAGGGCTCATTTCTTTTCCTGTGATAAAAAGCCTTCTGTTTCGACCGCCAAACCTTTCAGGGGAGCATTTGCAACCGTTTGGCACCATTTTTGATTGAATTGCCGAAAGTCAGATTTTTGATGAAATTGTGACCCCGGGGCTTAGGGATTTTTTCAAAAAAATATTTTTCTGCCGGTTAAGTTGTCGAGGGCTGATTTCTTTTCCTGTGATAAAAAGCATTCTGTTTTGACCGCCAAATCTTTCAGGGGAGCATTTGCAACCGTTTGGCACCATTTTTGATTGAATTGCCGAAAGTCAGATTTTTGATGAAATTGTGACCCCGGGGCTTAGGGATTTTTTCAAAAAAATATTTTTCTTCCAGTTAAGTTGTCGAGGGCTCATTTCTTTTCCTGTGATAAAAAGCCTTCTGTTTCGACCGCCAAACCTTTCAGGGGAGCATTTGCAACCGTTTGGCACCATTTTTGATTGAATTGCCGAAAGTCAGATTTTTGATGAAATTGTGACCCCGGGGCTTAGGGATTTTTTCAAAAAAAATTTTTTCTGCCGGTTAAGTTGTCGAGGGCTGATTTCTTTTCCTGTGATAAAAAGCATTCTGTTTCGACCGCCAAACCTTTCAGGGGAGCATTTGCAACCGTTTGGCACCATTTTTGATTGAATTGCCGAAAGTCAGATTTTTGATGAAATTGTGACCCCGGGGCTTAGGGATTTTTTCAAAAAAATATTTTTCTGCCGGTTAAGTTGTCGAGGCCTGATTTCTTTTCCTGTGATAAAAAGCATTCTGTTTCGACCGCCAAATCTATAAGGGGAGCATTTGCAACCGTTTGGCACCATTTTTGATTGAATTGCCGAAAGTCAGATTTTTGATGAAATTGTGACCCCGGGGCTTAGGGATTTTTTCAAAAAAATATTTTTCTGCCGGTTAAGTTGTCGAGGGCTCATTTCTTTTCCTGTGATAAAAAGCCTTCTGTTTCGACCGCCAAACCTTTCAGGGGAGCATTTGCAACCGTTTGGCACCATTTTTGAGTGAATTGCCGAAAGTCAGATTTTTGATGAAATTGTGACCCCGGGGCTTAGGGATTTTTTCAAAAAAAAATTTTTCTGCCGGTTAAGTTGTCGAGGGCTGATTTCTTTTCCTGTGATAAAAAGCATTCTGTTTCGACCGCCAAACCTTTCAGGGGAGCATTTGCAACCGTTTGGCACCATTTTTGATTGAATTGCCGAAAGTCAGATTTTTGATGAAATTGTGACCCCGGGGCTTAGGGATTTTTTCAAAAAAATATTTTTCTGCCGGTTAAGTTGTCGAGGCCTGATTTCTTTT
>NW_027647821.1:117500-127500 GCF_951804945.1 Podarcis cretensis | reverse complement strand
TGTTTCAGACTCCTGAAACCTGTGCGGGGCCTTGTAGGGAGTGAGCACCGACCTATGAAAAACCGGGTGGACTCTGGAACCTTCGGGGAGGGCCAGTCGAAAAGCCACGGGGTTGATCTTAGCCTCCACCTGGTATGGTCCTAGCTGCCTGTGCCCTAGCTTCTTCTTGGCCAACGACTTGGTTGGCATCGCCTGGGCCGCTAACCACACCCAGTCCCCCACCTGGATGTCCTCTCCCACTCTTCTGCCTTTGTCTGCCTGCACCTTATATGCTTGTTTGGCTAGCTCCAAATGTCTCCGCAGCTCCTCGTGCACCTCTTGTAGTTCTGCAGCGAACTGGTCGGCCTCTTGCGGCTCCCCCTCTCTTGGTGCTACGAACCCCGGGAAGGTCCTGGGATGACGTCCATTGTTCGCGAAGAACGGCGTCACCCCCGTCGACGCATGCTTCGTGTTGTTGTAGGCAAACTCCGCCATCGGTAGGTAGTCCACCCAAGCTGTGGGTCGCTGATTTGCATAACATCTCAGGTACTGCTGCATGATCGCGTTGACCCTCTCGGCCTGGCCGTTGGTTTGTGGATGTCTTGCCGACGCTAGGTTGATCTTGACGCGCAGGATACCTAGGAGCTTCTGCCAAAAATTGGAAATAAACTGGCGCCCCCTGTCGGACAGGATGGCCCGCGGCAGCCCATGCGCCCGGAACACGTGGTCGATGAAGAGCTTGGCGGTCTGTTCCGCCGTCGCCACCTTCGCGCAGGGAATGAAGTGCGCCATCTTGGTGAACAAGTCCACCACCACCAGTACCGCCGTCTTGCCTCTGGAACTGGGCAGGTCAGTGACGAAGTCCAGCGCCACCCTCTCCCACGGTTGCTGTGGTGTTTCCAGTGGTTCCAGCAAGCCCGCCGGCTTCTGGTGTACTGGCTTGGACCTCTGACAAGTGTCACATCTGGCGACGTACTCCGCTACTTCTCCTCGCATCTGGGGCCACCAAAAGTCCCTGGCCACCAGTTCTATTGTCTTCTCCCTGCCGAAATGGCCCGCACTGGGAGCGTCGTGCAACTGCTGCAGAACCTTTGCTCGGAGCTCGTCGCTCGGCACGTAGAGGGCACCCTTGTGAGTTAACAGTCCGTCGCGTAACTGGAACTCATCGTCTCTCAGCGAACCCCTACGCAGCTCCTCTATTTTGGATTGTGCAAACTGATCTACCTGCAACGCGCGTCGCACTGCGTCCAGGTCGACAGCGATGGCAGCGCACGCCCACGCCTGCGGTGCAAAAATGTGCCTGGCTGCTATTGGCGCCGCTTCCTCAAGATATTGCGGTTTCCTGGAGAGCGCATCGGCTATAACGTTGGAGTCCCCTGGGACGTACTCTATCCTGAAGTCGAAATCCGCGAAGAACTCTGCCCAGCGCATGTGTCTTTGGCTCTGGAGTTTCGCCGTGCGCCAATACTCTAAATTCTTGTGATCCGTGCGGACCTGCACTGTGTGCTTGGCTCCAATGAGGAAATGTCGCCACGCTTTGAACGCTGCGTGAATGGCTAACAGCTCCCTGTCCCATATGGTGTAGTTTTGCTCCGCTTTGCTGAGCTTTCTGGAGTAAAAGGCACCGGGTCTCCAGTTTCCATGTGGATCTTCTTGCAGGAGTACGGCTCCAACCGCTCTGTCTGACGCGTCGGTCTCTACTCGTATGGGCTTGCCTGGATTCACGTGCAGCAGCTGCTCCTCGGAGGCGAAAAGGCTTTTAAGCTTCTGAAAAGAGCGCTCCGCCTGTTCCGTCCACACGAACCTCTTTTTCTTGGAACTGAGAGTGTCCGTGATCGCTGCCGTCTCCTTTGCAAAACCTCTGATGAATTTGCGGTAGAAGTTGGCGAAGCCGATGAATCTTTGGACTTCCTTCCGATTGCGAGGGCTCTTCCAGTCCAACACCGCGCGGACCTTGGCGCTGTCCATGGCCAGCCCCTTGTCGGACAGCTTGTAGCCTAGGAAATCCACGTCCGTCACATCAAACTGGCACTTCTCTAACTTGGCGTAGAGCTTGTTCTCCCGTAGTCTCTGCAGGACTTCCTTTACGTCCTTCTCATGGGCCTCCTCCGTTTCCGAAAAGATCAGGATGTCGTCGAGGAAACACACGCATTTCTTGTATAGAAGTCCCGCCAGCACGTGATGCATAAATGCTTGAAAGACGTGAGATCCATTTTGGAGACCAAATGGCATCACTCTGTATTCGTACGTGCCCAGAGGCGTGAACATGGCCGTCTTCCACTCATCGCCCTCCCGGATGCGTATGAGGTTATACGCTCCACGCAGATCCAATTTGGTGAAGATCTTCCCCTTCCTTACGGTTGCCAGGAGATCATCTATCTTGGGCATGGGGAAGGCCTTGGGTTTGGTCTTACTGTTTATGAATCGATAGTCCACAATGAGTCTTTTTTGGGGCGTGTCCTTTTTCTTTACAAAGAAAACAGGACTGCCCCCCACCGCTTTCGATTCTCGGATGAATCCGCGCTTCAAATTGTGCTCTATGAACTCCCTGAGTTCTTGCATCTCGTCCTCAGACATGGAATACAGCTTTGCAGTCGGCAACTGCGCCCCTGGCACCAGGTCGATGGCACAATCATAAGGCCTGTGGGGCGGCAACTGGTCAGCTTCCTTCTCGCAGAAAACCTCCAGGAACCCCTCGTACTTGCGGGGTACTGCCTGCACCATGCCAAGTTGCAACTGCTGCTCAGCTCCCTCCTCCTGGCTGGACTGGATGCAATGTTGAGCACAGTACGATGAGCAAAAGGTGATCTGCCGTTGGTACCACGCTACAGCAGGACTGTGTCTCTCCAGCCAACTCATGCCTAATACTATAGGCGTGTCTGAAAGGCGGGTGACATTGAAGCTGATGACTTCTCGATGATTTCCAATCCTCATCACCATGGGAGGCGTCTGTTGCACAACTTGTCCTCCTAGCAATTTCCTGCCATCCACCGTGACTACGTTCAGAGGTGTTGTCGCTGGCAGAAGCGCTATGCGATGCTGCTTGACAAAGTGCGTCCCCACAAAATCTGCGTTGCTCCCAGAATCAATCGTGATGGGGACTTCCAGGGTGGTTCCATTCGGCAACTGAAGTGTTGCAGTGAGCTGCACCGCTGGCTTGGGTGGTAAAGGGTCTGTGCGTTGCAAAAGCGCTGGGGACTGCTCTACAGATTCGCCTGGCTGAGCCCCAGCAGCTCTGCTTCCAGCCAGGCACTGTCGTTTCCCTGAGGTTGCTCTGCTTGCATCATTTCTGCTGCAACAGTTGCTAAAGCTGCAGTGTGTTTCTGCAGCCTCTGGGGACACTCTTTCGCCATGTGCTGTGCACTGTCGCAAATGTAACACTTCCTGGTCCCTCTAGGAGGCTGTGCCTTTACTGCACCGGAAGCTGGGGCTCTGGCTGTTGCTTGAGCCTTAGCACCACCAAGTTCCATGGGCTCCTCCCCCTGCCTTCCCAGTGGCGAAGGATGTGACTGACTGAACTCCCTGGGGATGAAAGAAGACGTCCTCGTTGGTGGACGCACCTGACGTTCTTCCTCAGTGTGCCAAGGACGTCCCTCGTGCCTTATCCCAATCGCCAAAGCCCTCTGCACAAGCTCCTCCAGGGTCTGGGGTCTGTCTCCCCTGGCAAGTTCATCCTTAATGGGACCGCTGAGCCCCTCCCAGAACAAATCCCTCACAGGTGCACAATCCTTCTCCCAGCTTAGCGCAGTCAGTAAAGCAAAAAATCTGGAATGGTACTGACGCACAGTGGCTTTGCCTTGCCGCAATCCAAAAATTTCCCTGCGTGCAAGATCCACATCTACAGTTGACTGGAAGCAGGCATCCATTGCTTTAATGAATTCATCTGCATCGCGGCGGGCAGGGCCATCTTCACGCCACAAATTGCGCAACCAGTCTCTGGCCGGCCCATGCAAGTGAGAAACAATAAACCCCACTTTCTCCTCCTCATCTTTAAAGTCATGACGAAGCAAGTGCAATGCATACAAAACGTCTGCTCTGAAACTGGGGTAGTGCTTCAGGTTCCCATCGAAGTGGGTGACTAGGCTGCCCCCCCTCCGTCCAAGTCCAATCCCTTCTGATCTGGACCCTGGGAACCCTTCCCTGCTTGCACGTTCCCACCTGGTTTGCAGGTCCTGGCAGCGCTTCTCCATTTCGTCATGCTTCTTCTGAGACGCAAGGACTGCAGCAGTGAGTTCGGAAACTGTAGTTCGCAGAGCTGTCAACTGCTCCTCCGCACTCATGGCCGTCACCGTTCGTGAGCTTTGCAAAAAAAAAATTTTTGCGTTCTTTGGAGGGGACTTACTGTCAGAGCCACCCTGGGTCCCAGCTCACAAGAGACCAAAGTCCAGTCCAAGTTATATACAAAAGGTTTTATTGAAGATCATTGTCGTCATTACATCCAAACTCCGTGGCTCCACATCTGTTACCCTTAGATGTTAGAAGTCCCCTCTGAGTCCGTCCCTCCCCTGCACCAATTTAAGAGGCTTGTGCTGCTCCACCTTTTCCTCTCCTTCCTTTTCCGCAGGGTCTTCCTGCCCCCCTGTGTTCCCTCTTTCCGGGACTCCCCAGAGGCTGAGTCTTCTCCTGCCTGCTGCCCCCTCCTTCGTGCTTTAGCACCAGGCTCCTCCCCAGAGCTCTCCCCACTTCCGCGCGCCTCCACATTTGAACTTGGCGCGCGTACGTTGCTCCTGACCTTCCTTTCAACAGCCACACTGCTCCCGGTACTGCTTCCCGCCCCTTCCGGCAGGACGTCTTGCCCCGATCTCCTTCCCCCCTCTGCTCCTTGTTCTGTTCCTCCCGACACACTGGTAACTCCACCCTCTTCACTCCGTTCCGGTGGAGAAGCAGGTCTCGATCTCCAACTCCCACTGGCGGTTCCCCCTACGTTTCCCTGCTCCTGACTGCTTCCCCCTTGGGCTCCCCTTGGCTTGACCAGGGGGGCTCCCTTTTGGGAATCCTCCGATTCACTGGACGGACTCATGGACCATCTCGGGTCATTGTCGTCCTCTTCCTCGTCAGGCTGGAATCCTTCTCCCTCACTCTCGGTCTCCTCCCTCCTCTGCGCCTCTCTCCCTGAACCCCTGACAGTTAGGGTTAGGGTTAGGGTTAGGGTTAGGGTTAGGGTTAGGGTTAGGGTTAGGGTTAGGGTTAGGGTTAGGGTTAGGGTTAGGGTTAGGGTTAGGGTTAGGGTTAGGGTTAGGGTTAGGGTTAGGGTTAGGGTTAGGGTTAGGGTTAGGGTTAGGGTTAGGGTTAGGGTTAGGGTTAGGGTTAGGGTTAGGGTTAGGGTTAGGGTTAGGGTTAGGGTTAGGGTTAGGGTTAGGGTTAGGGTTAGGGTTAGGGTTAGGGTTAGGGTTAGGGTTAGGGTTAGGGTTAGGGTTAGGGTTAGGGTTAGGGTTAGGGTTTAGGTTTAGGGTTAGGGTTAGGGTTAGGGTTAGGGTTAGGGTTAGGGTTAGGGTTAGGGTTAGGGTTAGGGTTAGGGTTAGGGTTAGGGTTAGGGTTAGGGTTAGGGTTAGGGTTAGGGTTAGGGTTAGTGTCAGAGCCACCCTGGGTCCCAGCTCACAAGAGACCAAAGTCCAGTCCAAGTTATATACAAAAGGTTTTATTGAAGATCATTGTCGTGATTACATCCAAACTCCGTGGCTCCACATCTGTTACCCTTAGATGTTAGAAGTCCCCTCTGAGTCCGTCCCTCCCCTGCACCAATTTAAGAGGCTTGTGCTGCTCCACCTTTTCCTCTCCTTCCTTTTCCGCAGGGTCTTCCTGCCCCCCTGTGTTCCCTCTTTCCGGGACTCCCCAGAGGCTGAGTCTTCTCCTGCCTGCTGCCCCCTCCTTCGTGCTTTAGCACCAGGCTCCTCCCCAGAGCTCTCCCCACTTCCGCGCGCCTCCACATTTGAACTTGGCGCGCGTACGTTGCTCCTGACCTTCCTTTCAACAGCCACACTGCTCCCGGTACTGCTTTCCGCCCCTTCCGGCAGGACGTCTTGCCCCGATCTCCTTCCCCCCTCTGCTCCTTGTTCTGTTCCTCCCGACACACTGGTAACTCCACCCTCTTCACTCCGTTCCGGTGGAGAAGCAGGTCTCGATCTCCAACTCCCACTGGCGGTTCCCCCTACGTTCCCCTGCTCCTGACTGCTTCCCCCTTGGGCTCCCCTTGGCTTGACCAGGGGGGCTCCCTTTTGGGAATCCTCCGATTCACTGGACGGACTCATGGACCATCTCGGGTCATTGTCGTCCTCTTCCTCGTCAGGCTGGAATCCTTCTCCCTCACTCTCGGTCTCCTCCCTCCTCTGCGCCTCTCTCCCTGAACCCCTGACATCCATCCCCCCCTCGAAGCCCCCCCTTCCCCCCTCCCCCCCATCGGGTGCGGGTTGTGGGAACTGCAGCTCCTCGGAGGTAGATGCAGGATACAGTTCGGCTACGTCCATGACCTCTGCTGGCAGCTCGGTGTACGTGTGTTCGAATTCGGGTTCTTCACCCAAAATGTTCGCAGTTCCCTCTTCCATTGCTACTTCGTCTGGTGCTGCCGGCCAAGGCCCCTTCAGCCATTTCTTGCGCCAGGCTTCCTCTGGTTGCTCATCCCACCAATAAGAGGGCTCTGTGTCCACCCCCGAACACGATCCCCTGGGCGAGTTTGAGTTCGGCGTTCTTTCCTCGGCTGAAGAAAAGCCGTGGAAAGTGCTGCCTGAACATGTGGGGGTAAAGAGCCAGTCATCGAAGTACTCGGCTGGCATGGGTCTATGTGGGAAAAGGGCATGGAACTCGTCCTTTAAAAGAGGTTCGTCTAAAGCGTAGTCCGGCACCCACCCACTGGCACTGACTGGTGCACCCTCTCTGACTAGAAAGTATTCTATTCCCTCTTCCCCCCATTTCGAGTCCAGGATCTCTGTGACCTCGTTGAGTGGTTCGACCCTAGGCGATCCCTCCCTCCTAGGTGACTCTGTGCGTGGCTGCGGTATTGTTTCAGACTCCTGAAACCTGTGCGGGGCCTTGTAGGGAGTGAGCACCGACCTATGAAAAACCGGGTGGACTCTGGAACCTTCGGGGAGGGCCAGTCGAAAAGCCACGGGGTTGATCTTAGCCTCCACCTGGTATGGTCCTAGCTGCCTGTGCCCTAGCTTCTTCTTGGCCAACGACTTGGTTGGCATCGCCTGGGCCGCTAACCACACCCAGTCCCCCACCTGGATGTCCTCTCCCACTCTTCTGCCTTTGTCTGCCTGCACCTTATATGCTTGTTTGGCTAGCTCCAAATGTCTCCGCAGCTCCTCGTGCACCTCTTGTAGTTCTGCAGCGAACTGGTCGGCCTCTTGCGGCTCCCCCTCTCTTGGTGCTACGAACCCCGGGAAGGTCCTGGGATGACGTCCATTGTTCGCGAAGAACGGCGTCACCCCCGTCGACGCATGCTTCGTGTTGTTGTAGGCAAACTCCGCCATCGGTAGGTAGTCCACCCAAGCTGTGGGTCGCTGATTTGCATAACATCTCAGGTACTGCTGCATGATCGCGTTGACCCTCTCGGCCTGGCCGTTGGTTTGTGGATGTCTTGCCGACGCTAGGTTGATCTTGACGCGCAGGATACCTAGGAGCTTCTGCCAAAAATTGGAAATAAACTGGCGCCCCCTGTCGGACAGGATGGCCCGCGGCAGCCCATGCGCCCGGAACACGTGGTCGATGAAGAGCTTGGCGGTCTGTTCCGCCGTCGCCACCTTCGCGCAGGGAATGAAGTGCGCCATCTTGGTGAACAAGTCCACCACCACCAGTACCGCCGTCTTGCCTCTGGAACTGGGCAGGTCAGTGACGAAGTCCAGCGCCACCCTCTCCCACGGTTGCTGTGGTGTTTCCAGTGGTTCCAGCAAGCCCGCCGGCTTCTGGTGTACTGGCTTGGACCTCTGACAAGTGTCACATCTGGCGACGTACTCCGCTACTTCTCCTCGCATCTGGGGCCACCAAAAGTCCCTGGCCACCAGTTCTATTGTCTTCTCCCTGCCGAAATGGCCCGCACTGGGAGCGTCGTGCAACTGCTGCAGAACCTTTGCTCGGAGCTCGTCGCTCGGCACGTAGAGGGCACCCTTGTGAGTTAACAGTCCGTCGCGTAACTGGAACTCATCGTCTCTCAGCGAACCCCGACGCAGCTCCTCTATTTTGGATTGTGCAAACTGATCTACCTGCAACGCGCGTCGCACTGCGTCCAGGTCGACAGCGATGGCAGCGCACGCCCACGCCTGCGGTGCAAAAATGTGCCTGGCTGCTATTGGCGCCGCTTCCTCAAGATATTGCGGTTTCCTGGAGAGCGCATCGGCTATAACGTTGGAGTCCCCTGGGACGTACTCTATCCTGAAGTCGAAATCCGCGAAGAACTCTGCCCAGCGCATGTGTCTTTGGCTCTGGAGTTTCGCCGTGCGCCAATACTCTAAATTCTTGTGATCCGTGCGGACCTGCACTGTGTGCTTGGCTCCAATGAGGAAATGTCGCCACGCTTTGAACGCTGCGTGAATGGCTAACAGCTCCCTGTCCCATATGGTGTAGTTTTGCTCCGCTTTGCTGAGCTTTCTGGAGTAAAAGGCACCGGGTCTCCAGTTTCCATGTGGATCTTCTTGCAGGAGTACGGCTCCAACCGCTCTGTCTGACGCGTCGGTCTCTACTCGTATGGGCTTGCCTGGATTCACGTGCAGCAGCTGCTCCTCGGAGGCGAAAAGGCTTTTAAGCTTCTGAAAAGAGCGCTCCGCCTGTTCCGTCCACACGAACCTCTTTTTCTTGGAACTGAGAGTGTCCGTGATCGCTGCCGTCTCCTTTGCAAAACCTCTGATGAATTTGCGGTAGAAGTTGGCGAAGCCGATGAATCTTTGGACTTCCTTCCGATTGCGAGGGCTCTTCCAGTCCAACACCGCGCGGACCTTGGCGCTGTCCATGGCCAGCCCCTTGTCGGACAGCTTGTAGCCTAGGAAATCCACGTCCGTCACATCAAACTGGCACTTCTCTAACTTGGCGTAGAGCTTGTTCTCCTGTAGTCTCTGCAGGACTTCCTTTACGTCCTTCTCATGGGCCTCCTCCGTTTCCGAAAAGATCAGGATGTCGTCGAGGAAACACACGCATTTCTTGTAGAGAAGTCCCGCTAGCACGTGATGCATAAATGCTTGAAAGACGTGAGATCCATTTTGGAGACCAAATGGCATCACTCTGTATTCGTACGTGCCCAGAGGCGTGAACATGGCCGTCTTCCACTCATCGCCCTCCCGGATGCGTATGAGGTTATACGCTCCACGCAGATCCAATTTGGTGAAGATCTTCCCCTTCCTTACGGTTGCCAGGAGATCATCTATCTTGGGCATGGGGAAGGCCTTGGGTTTGGTCTTACTGTTTATGAATCGATAGTCCACAATGAGTCTTTTTTGGGGCGTGTCCTTTTTCTTTACAAAGAAAACAGGACTGCCCCCCACCGCTTTCGATTCTCGGATGAATCCGCGCTTCAAATTGTGCTCTATGAACTCCCTGAGTTCTTGCATCTCGTCCTCAGACATGGAATACAGCTTTGCAGTCGGCAACTGCGCCCCTGGCACCAGGTCGATGGCACAATCATAAGGCCTGTGGGGCGGCAACTGGTCAGCTTCCTTCTCGCAGAAAACCTCCAGGAACCCCTCGTACTTGCGGGGTACTGCCTGCACCATGCCAAGTTGCAACTGCTGCTCCGCTCCCTCCTCCCGGCTGGACTGGATGCAATGTTGAGCACAGTACGATGAGCAAAAGGTGATCTGCCGTTGGTACCACGCTACAGCAGGACTGTGTCTCTCCAGCCAACTCATGCCTAATACTATAGGCGTGTCTGAAAGGCGGGTGACATTGAAGCTGATGACTTCTCGATGATTTCCAATCCTCATCACCATGGGAGGCGTCTGTTGCACAACTTGTCCTCCTAGCAATTTCCTGCCATCCACCGTGACTACGTTCAGAGGTGTTGTCGCTGGCAGAAGCGCTATGCGATGCTGCTTGA
>NW_027647821.1:5000-112500 GCF_951804945.1 Podarcis cretensis | reverse complement strand
GAGCTTGGCGGTCTGTTCCGCCGTCGCCACCTTCGCGCAGGGAATGAAGTGCGCCATCTTGGTGAACAAGTCCACCACCACCAGTACCGCCGTCTTGCCTCTGGAACTGGGCAGGTCAGTGACGAAGTCCAGCGCCACCCTCTCCCACGGTTGCTGTGGTGTTTCCAGTGGTTCCAGCAAGCCCGCCGGCTTCTGGTGTACTGGCTTGGACCTCTGACAAGTGTCACATCTGGCGACGTACTCCGCTACTTCTCCTCGCATCTGGGGCCACCAAAAGTCCCTGGCCACCAGTTCTATTGTCTTCTCCCTGCCGAAATGGCCCGCACTGGGAGCGTCGTGCAACTGCTGCAGAACCTTTGCTCGGAGCTCGTCGCTCGGCACGTAGAGGGCACCCTTGTGAGTTAACAGTCCGTCGCGTAACTGGAACTCATCGTCTCTCAGCGAACCCCTACGCAGCTCCTCTATTTTGGATTGTGCAAACTGATCTACCTGCAACGCGCGTCGTACTGCGTCCAGGTCGACAGCGATGGCAGCGCACGCCCACGCCTGCGGTGCAAAAATGTGCCTGGCTGCTATTGGCGCCGCTTCCTCAAGATATTGCGGTTTCCTGGAGAGCGCATCGGCTATAACGTTGGAGTCCCCTGGGACGTACTCTATCCTGAAGTCGAAATCCGCGAAGAACTCTGCCCAGCGCATGTGTCTTTGGCTCTGGAGTTTCGCCGTGCGCCAATACTCTAAATTCTTGTGATCCGTGCGGACCTGCACTGTGTGCTTGGCTCCAATGAGGAAATGTCGCCACGCTTTGAATGCTGCGTGAATGGCTAACAGCTCCCTGTCCCATATGGTGTAGTTTTGCTCCGCTTTGCTGAGCTTTCTGGAGTAAAAGGCACCGGGTCTCCAGTTTCCATGTGGATCTTCTTGCAGGAGTACGGCTCCAACCGCTCTGTCTGACGCGTCGGTCTCTACTCGTATGGGCTTGCCTGGATTCACGTGCAGCAGCTGCTCCTCGGAGGCGAAAAGGCTTTTAAGCTTCTGAAAAGAGCGCTCCGCCTGTTCCGTCCACACGAACCTCCTTTTCTTGGAACTGAGAGTGTCCGTGATCGCTGCCGTCTCCTTTGCAAAACCTCTGATGAATTTGCGGTAGAAGTTGGCGAAGCCGATGAATCTTTGGACTTCCTTCCGATTGCGAGGGCTCTTCCAGTCCAACACCGCGCGGACCTTGGCGCTGTCCATGGCCAGCCCCTTGTCGGACAGCTTGTAGCCTAGGAAATCCACGTCCGTCACATCAAACTGGCACTTCTCTAACTTGGCGTAGAGCTTGTTCTCCCGTAGTCTCTGCAGGACTTCCTTTACGTCCTTCTCATGGGCCTCCTCCGTTTCCGAAAAGATCAGGATGTCGTCGAGGAAACACACGCATTTCTTGTAGAGAAGTCCCGCTAGCACGTGATGCATAAATGCTTGAAAGACGTGAGATCCATTTTGGAGACCAAATGGCATCACTCTGTATTCGTACGTGCCTAGAGGCGTGAACATGGCCGTCTTCCACTCATCGCCCTCCCGGATGCGTATGAGGTTATACGCTCCACGCAGATCCAATTTGGTGAAGATCTTCCCCTTCCTTACGGTTGCCAGGAGATCATCTATCTTGGGCATGGGGAAGGCCTTGGGTTTGGTCTTACTGTTTATGAATCGATAGTCCACAATGAGTCTTTTTTGGGGCGTGTCCTTTTTCTTTACAAAGAAAACAGGACTGCCCCCCACCGCTTTCGATTCTCGGATGAATCCGCGCTTCAAATTGTGCTCTATGAACTCCCTGAGTTCTTGCATCTCGTCCTCAGACATGGAATACAGCTTTGCAGTCGGCAACTGCGCCCCTGGCACCAGGTCGATGGCACAATCATAAGGCCTGTGGGGCGGCAACTGGTCAGCTTCCTTCTCGCAGAAAACCTCCAGGAACCCCTCGTACTTGCGGGGTACTGCCTGCACCATGCCAAGTTGCAACTGCTGCTCAGCTCCCTCCTCCTGGCTGGACTGGATGCAATGTTGAGCACAGTACGATGAGCAAAAGGTGATCTGCCGTTGGTACCACGCTACAGCAGGACTGTGTCTCTCCAGCCAACTCATGCCTAATACTATAGGCGTGTCTGAAAGGCGGGTGACATTGAAGCTGATGACTTCTCGATGATTTCCAATCCTCATCACCATGGGAGGCGTCTGTTGCACAACTTGTCCTCCTAGCAATTTCCTGCCATCCACCGTGACTACGTTCAGAGGTGTTGTCGCTGGCAGAAGCGCTATGCGATGCTGCTTGACAAAGTGCGTCCCCACAAAATCTGCGTTGCTCCCAGAATCAATCGTGATGGGGACTTCCAGGGTGGTCCCATTCGGCAACTGAAGTGTTGCAGTGAGCTGCACCGCTGGCTTGGGTGGTAAAGGGTCTGTGCGTTGCAAAAGCGCTGGGGACTGCTCTACAGATTCGCCTGGCTGAGCCCCAGCAGCTCTGCTTCCAGCCAGGCACTGTCGTTTCCCTGAGGTTGCTCTGCTTGCATCATTTCTGCTGCAACAGTTGCTAAAGCTGCAGTGTGTTTCTGCAACCTCTGGGGACACTCTTTCGCCATGTGCTGTGCACTGTCGCAAATGTAACACTTCCTGGTCCCTCTAGGAGGCTTTGCCTTTACTGCACCGGAAGCTGGGGCTCTGGCTGTTGCTTGAGCCTTAGCACCACCAAGTTCCATGGGCTCCTCCCCCTGCCTTCCCAGTGGCGAAGGATGTGACTGACTGAACTCCCTGGGGATGAAAGAAGACGTCCTCGCTGGTGGACGCACCTGACGTTCTTCCTCAGTGTGCCAAGGACGTCCCTCGTGCCTTATCCCAATCGCCAAAGCCCTCTGCACAAGCTCCTCCAGGGTCTGGGGTCTGTCTCCCCTGGCAAGTTCATCCTGAATGGGACCGCTGAGCCCCTCCCAGAACAAATCCCTCACAGGTGCACAATCCTTCTCCCAGCTTAGCGCAGTCAGTAAAGCAAAAAATCTGGAATGGTACTGACGCACAGTGGCTTTGCCTTGCCGCAATCCAAAAATTTCCCTGCGTGCAAGATCCACATCTACAGTTGACTGGAAGCAGGCATCCATTGCTTTAATGAATTCATCTGCATCGCGGCGGGCAGGGCCATCTTCACGCCACAAATTGCGCAACCAGTCTCTGGCCGGCCCATGCAAGTGAGAAACAATAAACCCCACTTTCTCCTCCTCATCTTTAAAGTCATGACGAAGCAAGTGCAATGCATACAAAACGTCTGCTCTGAAACTGGGGTAGTGCTTCAGGTTCCCATCGAAGTGGGTGACTAGGCGGCCCCCCCTCCGTCCAAGTCCAATCCCTTCTGATCTGGACCCTGGGAACCCTTCCCTGCTTGCACGTTCCCACCTGGTTTGCAGGTCCTGGCAGCGCTTCTCCATTTCGTCATGCTCCTTCTGAGACGCAAGGACTGCAGCAGTGAGTTCGGAAACTGTATTTCGCAGAGCTGTCAACTGCTCCTCCGCACTCATGGCTGTCACCGTTCGTGAGCTTTGCAAAAAAAAAAATTTTGCGTTCTTTGGAGGGGACTTACTGTCAGAGCCACCCTGGGTCCCAGCTCACAAGAGACCGAAGTCCAGTCCAAGTTATATACAAAAGGTTTTATTGAAGATCATTGTCGTCATTACATCCAAACTCCGTGGCTCCGCATCTGTTACCCTTAGATGTTAGAAGTCCCCTCTGAGTCCGTCCCTCCCCTGCACCAATTTAAGAGGCCTGTGCTGCTCCACCTTTTCCTCTCCTTCCTTTTCCGCAGGGTCTTCCTGCCCCCCTGTGTTCCTTCTTTCCGGGACTCCCCAGAGGCTGAGTCTTCTCCTGCCTGCTGCCCCCTCCTTCGTGCTTTAGCACCAGGCTCCTCCCCAGAGCTCTCCCCACTTCCGCGCGCCTCCACATTTGAACTTGGCGCGCGTACGTTGCTCCTGACCTTCCTTTCAACAGCCACACTGCTCCCGGTACTGCTTTCCGCCCCTTCCGGCAGGACGTCTTGCCCCGATCTCCTTCCCCCCTCTGCTCCTTGTTCTGTTCCTCCCGACACACTGGTAACTCCACCCTCTTCACTCCGTTCCGGTGGAGAAGCAGGTCTCGATCTCCAACTCCCACTGGCGGTTCCCCCTACGTTCCCCTGCTCCTGACTGCTTCCCCCTTGGGCTCCCCTTGGCTTGACCAGGGGGGCCCCCTTTTGGGAATCCTCCGATTCACTGGACGGACTCATGGACCATCTCGGGTCATTGTCGTCCTCTTCCTCGTCAGGCTGGAATCCTTCTCCCTCACTCTCGGTCTCCTCCCTCCTCTGCGCCTCTCTCCCTGAACCCCTGACAGTTAGGGTTAGGGTTAGGGTTAGGGTTAGGGTTAGGGTTAGGGTTAGGGTTAGGGTTAGGGTTAGGGTTAGGGTTAGGGTTAGGGTTAGGGTTAGGGTTAGGGTTAGGGTTAGGGTTAGGGTTAGGGTTAGGGTTAGGGTTAGGGTCAGGGGTTCAGGGAGAGAGGCGCAGAGGAGGGAGGAGACCGAGAGTGAGGGAGAAGGATTCCAGCCTGACGAGGAAGAGGACGACAATGACCCGAGATGGTCCATGAGTCCGTCCAGTGAATCGGAGGATTCCCAAAAGGGAGCCCCCCTGGTCAAGCCAAGGGGAGCCCAAGGGGGAAGCAGTCAGGAGCAGGGAAACGTAGGGGGAACCGCCAGTGGGAGTTGGAGATCGAGACCTGCTTCTCCACCGGAACGGAGTGAAGAGGGTGGAGTTACCAGTGTGTCGGGAGGAACAGAACAAGGAGCAGAGGGGGGAAGGAGATCGGGGCAAGACGTCCTGCCGGAAGGGGCGGAAAGCAGTACCGGGAGCAGTGTGGCTGTTGAAAGGAAGGTCAGGAGCAACGTACGCGCGCCAAGTTCAAATGTGGAGGCGCGCGGAAGTGGGGAGAGCTCTGGGGAGGAGCCTGGTGCTAAAGCACGAAGGAGGGGGCAGCAGGCAGGAGAAGACTCAGCCTCTGGGGAGTCCCGGAAAGAGGGAACACAGGGGGGCAGGAAGACCCTGCGGAAAAGGAAGGAGAGGAAAAGGTGGAGCAGCACAAGCCTCTTAAATTGGTGCAGGGGAGGGACGGACTCAGAGGGGACTTCTAACATCTAAGGGTAACAGATGTGGGGCCACGGAGTTTGGATGTAATGACGACAATGATCTTCAATAAAACCTTTTATATATAACTTGGACTGGACTTTGGTCTCTTGTGAGCTGGGACCCAGGGTGGCTCTGACAGTAAGTCCCCTCCAAAGAACGCAAAAATTTTTTTTTGCAAAGCTCACGAACGGTGACAGCCATGAGTGCGGAGGAGCAGTTGACAGCTCTGCGAACTACAGTTTCCGAACTCACTGCTGCAGTCCTTGCGTCTCAGAAGAAGCATGACGAAATGGAGAAGCGCTGCCAGGACCTGCAAACCAGGTGGGAACGTGCAAGCAGGGAAGGGTTCCCAGGGTCCAGATCAGAAGGGATTGGACTTGGACGGAGGGGGGGCAGCCTAGTCACCCACTTCGATGGGAACCTGAAGCACTACCCCAGTTTCAGAGCAGACGTTTTGTATGCATTGCACTTGCTTCGTCATGACTTTAAAGATGAGGAGGAGAAAGTGGGGTTTATTGTTTCTCACTTGCATGGGCCGGCCAGAGACTGGTTGCGCAATTTGTGGCGTGAAGATGGCCCTGCCCGCCGCGATGCAGATGAATTCATTAAAGCAATGGATGCCTGCTTCCAGTCAACTGTAGATGTGGATCTTGCACGCAGGGAAATTTTTGGATTGCGGCAAGGCAAAGCCACTGTGCGTCAGTACCATTCCAGATTTTTTGCTTTACTGACTGCGCTAAGCTGGGAGAAGGATTGTGCACCTGTGAGGGATTTGTTCTGGGAGGGGTTCAGCGGTCCCATTAAGGATGAACTTGCCAGGGGAGACAGACCCCAGACCCTGGAGGAGCTTGTGCAGAGGGCTTTGGCGATTGGGATAAGGCACGAGGGACGTCCTTGGCACACTGAGGAAGAACGTCAGGTGCGTCCACCAGCGAGGACGTCTTCTTTCATCCCCAGGGAGTTCAGTCAGTCACATCCTTCGCCACTGGGAAGGCAGGGGGAGGAGCCCATGGAACTTGGTGGTGCTAAGGCTCAAGCAACAGCCAGAGCCCCAGCTTCCGGTGCAGTAAAGGCACAGCCTCCTAGAGGGACCAGGAAGTGTTACATTTGCGACAGTGCACAGCACATGGCGAAAGAGTGTCCCCAGAGGCTGCAGAAACACACTGCAGCTTTAGCAACTGTTGCAGCAGAAATGATGCAAGCAGAGCAACCTCAGGGAAACGACAGTGCCTGGCTGGAAGCAGAGCTGCTGGGGCTCAGCCAGGCGAATCTGTAGAGCAGTCCCCAGCGCTTTTGCAACGCACAGACCCTTTACCACCCAAGCCAGCGGTGCAGCTCACTGCAACACTTCAGTTGCCGAATGGAACCACCCTGGAAGTCCCCATCACGATTGATTCTGGGAGCAACGCAGATTTTGTGGGGACGCACTTTGTCAAGCAGCATCGCATAGCGCTTCTGCCAGCGACAACACCTCTGAACGTAGTCACGGTGGATGGCAGGAAATTGCTAGGAGGACAAGTTGTGCAACAGACGCCTCCCATGGTGATGAGGATTGGAAATCATCGAGAAGTCATCAGCTTCAATGTCACCCGCCTTTCAGACACGCCTATAGTATTAGGCATGAGTTGGCTGGAGAGACACAGTCCTGCTGTAGCGTGGTACCAACGGCAGATCACCTTTTGCTCATCGTACTGTGCTCAACATTGCATCCAGTCCAGCCAGGAGGAGGGAGCTGAGCAGCAGTTGCAACTTGGCATGGTGCAGGCAGTACCCCGCAAGTACGAGGGGTTCCTGGAGGTTTTCTGCGAGAAGGAAGCTGACCAGTTGCCGCCCCACAGGCCTTATGATTGTGCCATCGACCTGGTGCCAGGGGCGCAGTTGCCGACTGCAAAGCTGTATTCCATGTCTGAGGACGAGATGCAAGAACTCAGGGAGTTCATAGAGCACAATTTGAAGCGCGGATTCATCCGAGAATCGAAAGCGGTGGGGGGCAGTCCTGTTTTCTTTGTAAAGAAAAAGGACACGCCCCAAAAAAGACTCATTGTGGACTATCGATTCATAAACAGTAAGACCAAACCCAAGGCCTTCCCCATGCCCAAGATAGATGATCTCCTGGCAACCGTAAGGAAGGGGAAGATCTTCACCAAATTGGATCTGCGTGGAGCGTATAACCTCATACGCATCCGGGAGGGCGATGAGTGGAAGACGGCCATGTTCACGCCTCTGGGCACGTACGAATACAGAGTGATGCCATTTGGTCTCCAAAATGGATCTCACGTCTTTCAAGCATTTATGCATCACGTGCTAGCGGGACTTCTATACAAGAAATGCGTGTGTTTCCTCGACGACATCCTGATCTTTTCGGAAACGGAGGAGGCCCATGAGAAGGACGTAAAGGAAGTCCTGCAGAGACTACGGGAGAACAAGCTCTACGCCAAGTTAGAGAAGTGCCAGTTTGATGTGACGGACGTGGATTTCCTAGGCTACAAGCTGTCCGACAAGGGGCTGGCCATGGACAGCGCCAAGGTCCGCGCGGTGTTGGACTGGAAGAGCCCTCGCAATCGGAAGGAAGTCCAAAGATTCATCGGCTTCGCCAACTTCTACCGCAAATTCATCAGAGGTTTTGCAAAGGAGACGGCAGCGATCACGGACACTCTCAGTTCCAAGAAAAAGAGGTTCGTGTGGACGGAACAGGCGGAGCGCTCTTTTCAGAAGCTTAAAAGCCTTTTCGCCTCCGAGGAGCAGCTGCTGCACGTGAATCCAGGCAAGCCCATACGAGTAGAGACCGACGCGTCAGACAGAGCGGTTGGAGCCGTACTCCTGCAAGAAGATCCACATGGAAACTGGAGACCCGGTGCCTTTTACTCCAGAAAGCTCAGCAAAGCGGAGCAAAACTACACCATATGGGACAGGGAGCTGTTAGCCATTCACGCAGCGTTCAAAGCGTGGCGACATTTCCTCATTGGAGCCAAGCACACAGTGCAGGTCCGCACGGATCACAAGAATTTAGAGTATTGGCGCACGGCGAAACTCCAGAGCCAAAGACACATGCGCTGGGCAGAGTTCTTCGCGGATTTCGACTTCAGGATAGAGTACGTCCCAGGGGACTCCAACGTTATAGCCGATGCGCTCTCCAGGAAACCGCAATATCTTGAGGAAGCGGCGCCAATAGCAGCCAGGCACATTTTTGCACCGCAGGCGTGGGCGTGCGCTGCCATCGCTGTCGACCTGGACGCAGTGCGACGCGCGTTGCAGGTAGATCAGTTTGCACAATCCAAAATAGAGGAGCTGCGTAGGGGTTCGCTGAGAGACGATGAGTTCCAGTTACGCGACGGACTGTTAACTCACAAGGGTGCCCTCTACGTGCCGAGCGACGAGCTCCGAGCAAAGGTTCTGCAGCAGTTGCACGACGCTCCCAGTGCGGGCCATTTCGGCAGGGAGAAGACAATAGAACTGGTGGCCAGGGACTTTTGGTGGCCCCAGATGCGAGGAGAAGTAGCGGAGTACGTCGCCAGATGTGACACTTGTCAGAGGTCCAAGCCAGTACACCAGAAGCCGGCGGGCTTGCTGGAACCACTGGAAACACCACAGCAACCGTGGGAGAGGGTGGCGCTGGACTTCGTCACTGACCTGCCCAGTTCCAGAGGCAAGACGGCGGTACTGGTGGTGGTGGACTTGTTCACCAAGATGGCGCACTTCATTCCCTGCGCGAAGGTGGCGACGGCGGAACAGACCGCCAAGCTCTTCATCGACCACGTGTTCCGGGCGCATGGGCTGCCGCGGGCCATCCTGTCCGACAGGGGGCGCCAGTTTATTTCCAATTTTTGGCAGAAGCTCCTAGGTATCCTGCGCGTCAAGATCAACCTAGCGTCGGCAAGACATCCACAAACCAACGGCCAGGCCGAGAGGGTCAACGCGATCATGCAGCAGTACCTGAGATGTTATGCAAATCAGCGACCCACAGCTTGGGTGGACTACCTACCGATGGCGGAGTTTGCCTACAACAACACGAAGCATGCGTCGACGGGGGTGACGCCGTTCTTCGCGAACAATGGACGTCATCCCAGGACCTTCCCGGGGTTCGTAGCACCAAGAGAGGGGGAGCCGCAAGAGGCCGACCAGTTCGCTGCAGAACTACAAGAGGTGCACGAGGAGCTGCGGAGACATTTGGAGCTAGCCAAACAAGCATATAAGGTGCAGGCAGACAAAGGCAGAAGAGTGGGAGAGGACATCCAGGTGGGGGACTGGGTGTGGTTAGCGGCCCAGGCGATGCCAACCAAGTCGTTGGCCAAGAAGAAGCTAGGGCACAGGCAGCTAGGACCATACCAGGTGGAGGCTAAGATCAACCCCGTGGCTTTTCGACTGGCCCTCCCCGAAGGTTCCAGAGTCCACCCGGTTTTTCATAGGTCGGTGCTCACTCCCTACAAGGCCCCGCACAGGTTTCAGGAGTCTGAAACAGTACCGCAGCCACGCACAGAGTCACCTAGGAGGGAGGGATCGCCTAGGGTCGAACCACTCAACGAGGTCACAGAGATCCTGGACTCGAGATGGGGGGAAGAGGGAATAGAATACTTTCTAGTCAGAGAGGGTGCACCAGTCAGTGCCAGTGGGTGGGTGCCGGACTACGCTTTAGACGAACCTCTTTTAAAGGACGAGTTCCATGCCCTTTTCCCACATAAACCCATGCCAGCCGAGTACTTCGATGACTGGCTCTTTACCCCCACATGTTCAGGCAGCACTTTCCACGGCTTTTCTTCAGCCGAGGAAAGAACGCCGAACTCAAACTCGCCCAGGGGATCGTGTTCGGGGGTGGACACAGAGCCCTCTTATTGGTGGGATGAGCAACCAGAGGAAGCCTGGCGCAAGAAATGGCTGAAGGGGCCTTGGCCGGCAGCACCAGACGAAGTAGCAATGGAAGAGGGAACTGCGAACATTTTGGGTGAAGAACCCGAATTCGAACACACGTACACCGAGCTGCCAGCAGAGGTCATGGACGTAGCCGAACTGTATCCTGCATCTACCTCCGAGGAGCTGCAGTTCCCACAACCCGCACCCGATGGGGGGGAGGGGGGAAGGGGGGGCTTCGAGGGGGGGATGGATGTCAGGGGTTCAGGGAGAGAGGCGCAGAGGAGGGAGGAGACCGAGAGTGAGGGAGAAGGATTCCAGCCTGACGAGGAAGAGGACGACAATGACCCGAGATGGTCCATGAGTCCGTCCAGTGAATCGGAGGATTCCCAAAAGGGAGCCCCCCTGGTCAAGCCAAGGGGAGCCCAAGGGGGAAGCAGTCAGGAGCAGGGAAACGTAGGGGGAACCGCCAGTGGGAGTTGGAGATCGAGACCTGCTTCTCCACCGGAACGGAGTGAAGAGGGTGGAGTTACCAGTGTGTCGGGAGGAACAGAACAAGGAGCAGAGGGGGGAAGGAGATCGGGGCAAGACGTCCTGCCGGAAGGGGCGGAAAGCAGTACCGGGAGCAGTGTGGCTGTTGAAAGGAAGGTCAGGAGCAACGTACGCGCGCCAAGTTCAAATGTGGAGGCGCGCGGAAGTGGGGAGAGCTCTGGGGAGGAGCCTGGTGCTAAAGCACGAAGGAGGGGGCAGCAGGCAGGAGAAGACTCAGCCTCTGGGGAGTCCCGGAAAGAGGGAACACAGGGGGGCAGGAAGACCCTGCGGAAAAGGAAGGAGAGGAAAAGGTGGAGCAGCACAAGCCTCTTAAATTGGTGCAGGGGAGGGACGGACTCAGAGGGGACTTCTAACATCTAAGGGTAACAGATGTGGAGCCACGGAGTTTGGATGTAATGACGACAATGATCTTCAATAAAACCTTTTATATATAACTTGGACTGGACTTTGGTCTCTTGTGAGCTGGGACCCAGGGTGGCTCTGACAGTTAGGGTTAGGGTTAGGGTTAGGGTTAGGGTTAGGGTTAGGGTTAGGGTTAGGGTTAGGGTTAGGGTTAGGGTTAGGGTTAGGGTTAGGGTTAGGGTTAGGGTTAGGGTTAGGGTTAGGGTTAGGGTTAGGGTTAGGGTTAGGGTTAGGGTTAGGGTTAGGGTTAGGGTTAGGGTTAGGGTTAGGGTTAGGGTTAGGGTTAGGGTTAGGGTTAGGGTTAGGGTTAGGGTTAGGGTTAGGGTTAGGGTTAGGGTTAGGGTTAGTGTCAGGGGTTCAGGGAGAGAGGCGCAGAGGAGGGAGGAGACCGAGAGTGAGGGAGAAGGATTCCAGCCTGACGAGGAAGAGGACGACAATGACCCGAGATGGTCCATGAGTCCGTCCAGTGAATCGGAGGATTCCCAAAAGGGAGCCCCCCTGGTCAAGCCAAGGGGAGCCCAAGGGGGAAGCAGTCAGGAGCAGGGGAACGTAGGGGGAACCGCCAGTGGGAGTTGGAGATCGAGACCTGCTTCTCCACCGGAACGGAGTGAAGAGGGTGGAGTTACCAGTGTGTCGGGAGGTACAGAACAAGGAGCAGAGGGGGGAAGGAGATCGGGGCAAGACGTCCTGCCGGAAGGGGCGGAAAGCAGTACCGGGAGCAGTGTGGCTGTTGAAAGGAAGGTCAGGAGCAACGTACGCGCGCCAAGTTCAAATGTGGAGGCGCGCGGAAGTGGGGAGAGCTCTGGGGAGGAGCCTGGTGCTAAAGCACGAAGGAGGGGGCAGCAGGCAGGAGAAGACTCAGCCTCTGGGGAGTCCCGGAAAGAGGGAACACAGGGGGGCAGGAAGACCCTGCGGAAAAGGAAGGAGAGGAAAAGGTGGAGCAGCACAAGCCTCTTAAATTGGTGCAGGGGAGGGACGGACTCAGAGGGGACTTCTAACATCTAAGGGTAACAGATGTGGAGCCACGGAGTTTGGATGTAATGACGACAATGATCTTCAATAAAACCTTTTGTATATAACTTGGACTGGACTTTGGTCTCTTGTGAGCTGGGACCCAGGGTGGCTCTGACAGTAAGTCCCCTCCAAAGAACGCAAAAATTTTTTTTTGCAAAGCTCACGAACGGTGACAGCCATGAGTGCGGAGGAGCAGTTGACAGCTCTGCGAACTACAGTTTCCGAACTCACTGCTGCAGTCCTTGCGTCTCAGAAGAAGCATGACGAAATGGAGAAGCGCTGCCAGGACCTGCAAACCAGGTGGGAACGTGCAAGCAGGGAAGGGTTCCCAGGGTCCAGATCAGAAGGGATTGGACTTGGACGGAGGGGGGGCAGCCTAGTCACCCACTTCGATGGGAACCTGAAGCACTACCCCAGTTTCAGAGCAGACGTTTTGTATGCATTGCACTTGCTTCGTCATGACTTTAAAGATGAGGAGGAGAAAGTGGGGTTTATTGTTTCTCACTTGCATGGGCCGGCCAGAGACTGGTTGCGCAATTTGTGGCGTGAAGATGGCCCTGCCCGCCGCGATGCAGATGAATTCATTAAAGCAATGGATGCCTGCTTCCAGTCAACTGTAGATGTGGATCTTGCACGCAGGGAAATTTTTGGATTGCGGCAAGGCAAAGCCACTGTGCGTCAGTACCATTCCAGATTTTTTGCTTTACTGACTGCGCTAAGCTGGGAGAAGGATTGTGCACCTGTGAGGGATTTGTTCTGGGAGGGGCTCAGCGGTCCCATTAAGGATGAACTTGCCAGGGGAGACAGACCCCAGACCCTGGAGGAGCTTGTGCAGAGGGCTTTGGCGATTGGGATAAGGCACGAGGGACGTCCTTGGCACACTGAGGAAGAACGTCAGGTGCGTCCACCAACGAGGACGTCTTCTTTCATCCCCAGGGAGTTCAGTCAGTCACATCCTTCGCCACTGGGAAGGCAGGGGGAGGAGCCCATGGAACTTGGTGGTGCTAAGGCTCAAGCAACAGCCAGAGCCCCAGCTTCCGGTGCAGTAAAGGCACAGCCTCCTAGAGGGACCAGGAAGTGTTACATTTGCGACAGTGCACAGCACATGGCGAAAGAGTGTCCCCAGAGGCTGCAGAAACACACTGCAGCTTTAGCAACTGTTGCAGCAGAAATGATGCAAGCAGAGCAACCTCAGGGAAACGACAGTGCCTGGCTGGAAGCAGAGCTGCTGGGGCTCAGCCAGGCGAATCTGTAGAGCAGTCCCCAGCGCTTTTGCAACGCACAGACCCTTTACCACCCAAGCCAGCGGTGCAGCTCACTGCAACACTTCAGTTGCCGAATGGAACCACCCTGGAAGTCCCCATCACGATTGATTCTGGGAGCAACGCAGATTTTGTGGGGACGCACTTTGTCAAGCAGCATCGCATAGCGCTTCTGCCAGCGACAACACCTCTGAACGTAGTCACGGTGGATGGCAGGAAATTGCTAGGAGGACAAGTTGTGCAACAGACGCCTCCCATGGTGATGAGGATTGGAAATCATCGAGAAGTCATCAGCTTCAATGTCACCCGCCTTTCAGACACGCCTATAGTATTAGGCATGAGTTGGCTGGAGAGACACAGTCCTGCTGTAGCGTGGTACCAACGGCAGATCACCTTTTGCTCATCGTACTGTGCTCAACATTGCATCCAGTCCAGCCAGGAGGAGGGAGCTGAGCAGCAGTTGCAACTTGGCATGGTGCAGGCAGTACCCCGCAAGTACGAGGGGTTCCTGGAGGTTTTCTGCGAGAAGGAAGCTGACCAGTTGCCGCCCCACAGGCCTTATGATTGTGCCATCGACCTGGTGCCAGGGGCGCAGTTGCCGACTGCAAAGCTGTATTCCATGTCTGAGGACGAGATGCAAGAACTCAGGGAGTTCATAGAGCACAATTTGAAGCGCGGATTCATCCGAGAATCGAAAGCGGTGGGGGGCAGTCCTGTTTTCTTTGTAAAGAAAAAGGACACGCCCCAAAAAAGACTCATTGTGGACTATCGATTCATAAACAGTAAGACCAAACCCAAGGCCTTCCCCATGCCCAAGATAGATGATCTCCTGGCAACCGTAAGGAAGGGGAAGATCTTCACCAAATTGGATCTGCGTGGAGCGTATAACCTCATACGCATCCGGGAGGGCGATGAGTGGAAGACGGCCATGTTCACGCCTCTGGGCACGTACGAATACAGAGTGATGCCATTTGGTCTCCAAAATGGATCTCACGTCTTTCAAGCATTTATGCATCACGTGCTGGCGGGACTTCTATACAAGAAATGCGTGTGTTTCCTCGACGACATCCTGATCTTTTCGGAAACGGAGGAGGCCCATGAGAAGGACGTAAAGGAAGTCCTGCAGAGACTACGGGAGAACAAGCTCTACGCCAAGTTAGAGAAGTGCCAGTTTGATGTGACGGACGTGGATTTCCTAGGCTACAAGCTGTCCGACAAGGGGCTGGCCATGGACAGCGCCAAGGTCCGCGCGGTGTTGGACTGGAAGAGCCCTCGCAATCGGAAGGAAGTCCAAAGATTCATCGGCTTCGCCAACTTCTACCGCAAATTCATCAGAGGTTTTGCAAAGGAGACGGCAGCGATCACGGACACTCTCAGTTCCAAGAAAAAGAGGTTCGTGTGGACGGAACAGGCGGAGCGCTCTTTTCAGAAGCTTAAAAGCCTTTTCGCCTCCGAGGAGCAGCTGCTGCACGTGAATCCAGGCAAGCCCATACGAGTAGAGACCGACGCGTCAGACAGAGCGGTTGGAGCCGTACTCCTGCAAGAAGATCCACATGGAAACTGGAGACCCGGTGCCTTTTACTCCAGAAAGCTCAGCAAAGCGGAGCAAAACTACACCATATGGGACAGGGAGCTGTTAGCCATTCACGCAGCGTTCAAAGCGTGGCGACATTTCCTCATTGGAGCCAAGCACACAGTGCAGGTCCGCACGGATCACAAGAATTTAGAGTATTGGCGCACGGCGAAACTCCAGAGCCAAAGACACATGCGCTGGGCAGAGTTCTTCGCGGATTTCGACTTCAGGATAGAGTACGTCCCAGGGGACTCCAACGTTATAGCCGATGCGCTCTCCAGGAAACCGCAATATCTTGAGGAAGCGGCGCCAATAGCAGCCAGGCACATTTTTGCACCGCAGGCGTGGGCGTGCGCTGCCATCGCTGTCGACCTGGACGCAGTGCGACGCGCGTTGCAGGTAGATCAGTTTGCGCAATCCAAAATAGAGGAGCTGCGTAGGGGTTCGCTGAGAGACGATGAGTTCCAGTTACGCGACGGACTGTTAACTCACAAGGGTGCCCTCTACGTGCCGAGCGACGAGCTCCGAGCAAAGGTTCTGCAGCAGTTGCACGACGCTCCCAGTGCGGGCCATTTCGGCAGGGAGAAGACAATAGAACTGGTGGCCAGGGACTTTTGGTGGCCCCAGATGCGAGGAGAAGTAGCGGAGTACGTCGCCAGATGTGACACTTGTCAGAGGTCCAAGCCAGTACACCAGAAGCCGGCGGGCTTGCTGGAACCACTGGAAACACCACAGCAACCGTGGGAGAGGGTGGCGCTGGACTTCGTCACTGACCTGCCCAGTTCCAGAGGCAAGACGGCGGTACTGGTGGTGGTGGACTTGTTCACCAAGATGGCGCACTTCATTCCCTGCGCGAAGGTGGCGACGGCGGAACAGACCGCCAAGCTCTTCATCGACCACGTGTTCCGGGCGCATGGGCTGCCGCGGGCCATCCTGTCCGACAGGGGGCGCCAGTTTATTTCCAATTTTTGGCAGAAGCTCCTAGGTATCCTGCGCGTCAAGATCAACCTAGCGTCGGCAAGACATCCACAAACCAACGGCCAGGCCGAGAGGGTCAACGCGATCATGCAGCAGTACCTGAGATGTTATGCAAATCAGCGACCCACAGCTTGGGTGGACTACCTACCGATGGCGGAGTTTGCCTACAACAACACGAAGCATGCGTCGACGGGGGTGACGCCGTTCTTCGCGAACAATGGACGTCATCCCAGGACCTTCCCGGGGTTCGTAGCACCAAGAGAGGGGGAGCCGCAAGAGGCCGACCAGTTCGCTGCAGAACTACAAGAGGTGCACGAGGAGCTGCGGAGACATTTGGAGCTAGCCAAACAAGCATATAAGGTGCAGGCAGACAAAGGCAGAAGAGTGGGAGAGGACATCCAGGTGGGGGACTGGGTGTGGTTAGCGGCCCAGGCGATGCCAACCAAGTCGTTGGCCAAGAAGAAGCTAGGGCACAGGCAGCTAGGACCATACCAGGTGGAGGCTAAGATCAACCCCGTGGCTTTTCGACTGGCCCTCCCCGAAGGTTCCAGAGTCCACCCGGTTTTTCATAGGTCGGTGCTCACTCCCTACAAGGCCCCGCACAGGTTTCAGGAGTCTGAAACAGTACCGCAGCCACGCACAGAGTCACCTAGGAGGGAGGGATCGCCTAGGGTCGAACCACTCAACGAGGTCACAGAGATCCTGGACTCGAGATGGGGGGAAGAGGGAATAGAATACTTTCTAGTCAGAGAGGGTGCACCAGTCAGTGCCAGTGGGTGGGTGCCGGACTACGCTTTAGACGAACCTCTTTTAAAGGACGAGTTCCATGCCCTTTTCCCACATAGACCCATGCCAGCCGAGTACTTCGATGACTGGCTCTTTACCCCCACATGTTCAGGCAGCACTTTCCACGGCTTTTCTTCAGCCGAGGAAAGAACGCCGAACTCAAACTCGCCCAGGGGATCGTGTTCGGGGGTGGACACAGAGCCCTCTTATTGGTGGGATGAGCAACCAGAGGAAGCCTGGCGCAAGAAATGGCTGAAGGGGCCTTGGCCGGCAGCACCAGACGAAGTAGCAATGGAAGAGGGAACTGCGAACATTTTGGGTGAAGAACCCGAATTCGAACACACGTACACCGAGCTGCCAGCAGAGGTCATGGACGTAGCCGAACTGTATCCTGCATCTACCTCCGAGGAGCTGCAGTTCCCACAACCCGCACCCGATGGGGGGGAGGGGGGAAGGGGGGGCTTCGAGGGGGGGATGGATGTCAGGGGTTCAGGGAGAGAGGCGCAGAGGAGGGAGGAGACCGAGAGTGAGGGAGAAGGATTCCAGCCTGACGAGGAAGAGGACGACAATGACCCGAGATGGTCCATGAGTCCGTCCAGTGAATCGGAGGATTCCCAAAAGGGAGCCCCCCTGGTCAAGCCAAGGGGAGCCCAAGGGGGAAGCAGTCAGGAGCAGGGGAACGTAGGGGGAACCGCCAGTGGGAGTTGGAGATCGAGACCTGCTTCTCCACCGGAACGGAGTGAAGAGGGTGGAGTTACCAGTGTGTCGGGAGGTACAGAACAAGGAGCAGAGGGGGGAAGGAGATCGGGGCAAGACGTCCTGCCGGAAGGGGCGGAAAGCAGTACCGGGAGCAGTGTGGCTGTTGAAAGGAAGGTCAGGAGCAACGTACGCGCGCCAAGTTCAAATGTGGAGGCGCGCGGAAGTGGGGAGAGCTCTGGGGAGGAGCCTGGTGCTAAAGCACGAAGGAGGGGGCAGCAGGCAGGAGAAGACTCAGCCTCTGGGGAGTCCCGGAAAGAGGGAACACAGGGGGGCAGGAAGACCCTGCGGAAAAGGAAGGAGAGGAAAAGGTGGAGCAGCACAAGCCTCTTAAATTGGTGCAGGGGAGGGACGGACTCAGAGGGGACTTCTAACATCTAAGGGTAACAGATGTGGAGCCACGGAGTTTGGATGTAATGACGACAATGATCTTCAATAAAACCTTTTGTATATAACTTGGACTGGACTTTGGTCTCTTGTGAGCTGGGACCCAGGGTGGCTCTGACAGTTAGGGTTAGGGTTAGGGTTAGGGTTAGGGTTAGGGTTAGGGTTAGGGTTAGGGTTAGGGTTAGGGTTAGGGTTAGGGTTAGGGTTAGGGTTAGGGTTAGGGTTAGGGTTAGGGTTAGGGTTAGGGTTAGGGTTAGGGTTAGGGTTAGGGTTAGGGTTAGGGTTAGGGTTAGGGTTAGGGTTAGGGTTAGGGTTAGGGTTAGGGTTAGGGTTAGGGTTAGGGTTAGGGTTAGGGTTAGGGTTAGGGTTAGGGTTAGGGTTAGGGTTAGGGTTAGGGTTAGGGTTAGGGTTAGGGTTAGGGTTAGGGTTAGGGTTAGGGTTAGGGTTAGGGTTAGGGTTAGGGTTAGGGTTAGGGTTAGGGTCAGAGCCACCCTGGGTCCCAGCTCACAAGAGACCAAAGTCCAGTCCAAGTTATATACAAAAGGTTTTATTGAAGATCATTGTCGTCATTACATCCAAACTCCGTGGCTCCACATCTGTTACCCTTAGATGTTAGAAGTCCCCTCTGAGTCCGTCCCTCCCCTGCACCAATTTAAGAGGCTTGTGCTGCTCCACCTTTTCCTCTCCTTCCTTTTCCGCAGGGTCTTCCTGCCCCCCTGTGTTCCCTCTTTCCGGGACTCCCCAGAGGCTGAGTCTTCTCCTGCCTGCTGCCCCCTCCTTCGTGCTTTAGCACCAGGCTCCTCCCCAGAGCTCTCCCCACTTCCGCGCGCCTCCACATTTGAACTTGGCGCGCGTACGTTGCTCCTGACCTTCCTTTCAACAGCCACACTGCTCCCGGTACTGCTTTCCGCCCCTTCCGGCAGGACGTCTTGCCCCGATCTCCTTCCCCCCTCTGCTCCTTGTTCTGTTCCTCCCGACACACTGGTAACTCCACCCTCTTCACTCCGTTCCGGTGGAGAAGCAGGTCTCGATCTCCAACTCCCACTGGCGGTTCCCCCTACGTTTCCCTGCTCCTGACTGCTTCCCCCTTGGGCTCCCCTTGGCTTGACCAGGGGGGCTCCCTTTTGGGAATCCTCCGATTCACTGGACGGACTCATGGACCATCTCGGGTCATTGTCGTCCTCTTCCTCGTCAGGCTGGAATCCTTCTCCCTCACTCTCGGTCTCCTCCCTCCTCTGCGCCTCTCTCCCTGAACCCCTGACATCCATCCCCCCCTCGAAGCCCCCCCTTCCCCCCTCCCCCCCATCGGGTGCGGGTTGTGGGAACTGCAGCTCCTCGGAGGTAGATGCAGGATACAGTTCGGCTACGTCCATGACCTCTGCTGGCAGCTCGGTGTACGTGTGTTCGAATTCGGGTTCTTCACCCAAAATGTTCGCAGTTCCCTCTTCCATTGCTACTTCGTCTGGTGCTGCCGGCCAAGGCCCCTTCAGCCATTTCTTGCGCCAGGCTTCCTCTGGTTGCTCATCCCACCAATAAGAGGGCTCTGTGTCCACCCCCGAACACGATCCCCTGGGCGAGTTTGAGTTCGGCGTTCTTTCCTCGGCTGAAGAAAAGCCGTGGAAAGTGCTGCCTGAACATGTGGGGGTAAAGAGCCAGTCATCGAAGTACTCGGCTGGCATGGGTCTATGTGGGAAAAGGGCATGGAACTCGTCCTTTAAAAGAGGTTCGTCTAAAGCGTAGTCCGGCACCCACCCACTGGCACTGACTGGTGCACCCTCTCTGACTAGAAAGTATTCTATTCCCTCTTCCCCCCATCTCGAGTCCAGGATCTCTGTGACCTCGTTGAGTGGTTCGACCCTAGGCGATCCCTCCCTCCTAGGTGACTCTGTGCGTGGCTGCGGTACTGTTTCAGACTCCTGAAACCTGTGCGGGGCCTTGTAGGGAGTGAGCACCGACCTATGAAAAACCGGGTGGACTCTGGAACCTTCGGGGAGGGCCAGTCGAAAAGCCACGGGGTTGATCTTAGCCTCCACCTGGTATGGTCCTAGCTGCCTGTGCCCTAGCTTCTTCTTGGCCAACGACTTGGTTGGCATCGCCTGGGCCGCTAACCACACCCAGTCCCCCACCTGGATGTCCTCTCCCACTCTTCTGCCTTTGTCTGCCTGCACCTTATATGCTTGTTTGGCTAGCTCCAAATGTCTCCGCAGCTCCTCGTGCACCTCTTGTAGTTCTGCAGCGAACTGGTCGGCCTCTTGCGGCTCCCCCTCTCTTGGTGCTACGAACCCCGGGAAGGTCCTGGGATGACGTCCATTGTTCGCGAAGAACGGCGTCACCCCCGTCGACGCATGCTTCGTGTTGTTGTAGGCAAACTCCGCCATCGGTAGGTAGTCCACCCAAGCTGTGGGTCGCTGATTTGCATAACATCTCAGGTACTGCTGCATGATCGCGTTGACCCTCTCGGCCTGGCCGTTGGTTTGTGGATGTCTTGCCGACGCTAGGTTGATCTTGACGCGCAGGATACCTAGGAGCTTCTGCCAAAAATTGGAAATAAACTGGCGCCCCCTGTCGGACAGGATGGCCCGCGGCAGCCCATGCGCCCGGAACACGTGGTCGATGAAGAGCTTGGCGGTCTGTTCCGCCGTCGCCACCTTCGCGCAGGGAATGAAGTGCGCCATCTTGGTGAACAAGTCCACCACCACCAGTACCGCCGTCTTGCCTCTGGAACTGGGCAGGTCAGTGACGAAGTCCAGCGCCACCCTCTCCCACGGTTGCTGTGGTGTTTCCAGTGGTTCCAGCAAGCCCGCCGGCTTCTGGTGTACTGGCTTGGACCTCTGACAAGTGTCACATCTGGCGACGTACTCCGCTACTTCTCCTCGCATCTGGGGCCACCAAAAGTCCCTGGCCACCAGTTCTATTGTCTTCTCCCTGCCGAAATGGCCCGCACTGGGAGCGTCGTGCAACTGCTGCAGAACCTTTGCTCGGAGCTCGTCGCTCGGCACGTAGAGGGCACCCTTGTGAGTTAACAGTCCGTCGCGTAACTGGAACTCATCGTCTCTCAGCGAACCCCTACGCAGCTCCTCTATTTTGGATTGTGCAAACTGATCTACCTGCAACGCGCGTCGCACTGCGTCCAGGTCGACAGCGATGGCAGCGCACGCCCCCGCCTGCGGTGCAAAAATGTGCCTGGCTGCTATTGGCGCCGCTTCCTCAAGATATTGCGGTTTCCTGGAGAGCGCATCGGCTATAACGTTGGAGTCCCCTGGGACGTACTCTATCCTGAAGTCGAAATCCGCGAAGAACTCTGCCCAGCGCATGTGTCTTTGGCTCTGGAGTTTCGCCGTGCGCCAATACTCTAAATTCTTGTGATCCGTGCGGACCTGCACTGTGTGCTTGGCTCCAATGAGGAAATGTCGCCACGCTTTGAACGCTGCGTGAATGGCTAACAGCTCCCTGTCCCATATGGTGTAGTTTTGCTCCGCTTTGCTGAGCTTTCTGGAGTAAAAGGCACCGGGTCTCCAGTTTCCATGTGGATCTTCTTGCAGGAGTACGGCTCCAACCGCTCTGTCTGACGCGTCGGTCTCTACTCGTATGGGCTTGCCTGGATTCACGTGCAGCAGCTGCTCCTCGGAGGCGAAAAGGCTTTTAAGCTTCTGAAAAGAGCGCTCCGCCTGTTCCGTCCACACGAACCTCTTTTTCTTGGAACTGAGAGTGTCCGTGATCGCTGCCGTCTCCTTTGCAAAACCTCTGATGAATTTGCGGTAGAAGTTGGCGAAGCCGATGAATCTTTGGACTTCCTTCCGATTGCGAGGGCTCTTCCAGTCCAACACCGCGCGGACCTTGGCGCTGTCCATGGCCAGCCCCTTGTCGGACAGCTTGTAGCCTAGGAAATCCACGTCCGTCACATCAAACTGGCACTTCTCTAACTTGGCGTAGAGCTTGTTCTCCCGTAGTCTCTGCAGGACTTCCTTTACGTCCTTCTCATGGGCCTCCTCCGTTTCCGAAAAGATCAGGATGTCGTCGAGGAAACACACGCATTTCTTGTATAGAAGTCCCGCCAGCACGTGATGCATAAATGCTTGAAAGACGTGAGATCCATTTTGGAGACCAAATGGCATCACTCTGTATTCGTACGTGCCCAGAGGCGTGAACATGGCCGTCTTCCACTCATCGCCCTCCCGGATGCGTATGAGGTTATACGCTCCACGCAGATCCAATTTGGTGAAGATCTTCCCCTTCCTTACGGTTGCCAGGAGATCATCTATCTTGGGCATGGGGAAGGCCTTGGGTTTGGTCTTACTGTTTATGAATCGATAGTCCACAATGAGTCTTTTTTGGGGCGTGTCCTTTTTCTTTACAAAGAAAACAGGACTGCCCCCCACCGCTTTCGATTCTCGGATGAATCCGCGCTTCAAATTGTGCTCTATGAACTCCCTGAGTTCTTGCATCTCGTCCTCAGACATGGAATACAGCTTTGCAGTCGGCAACTGCGCCCCTGGCACCAGGTCGATGGCACAATCATAAGGCCTGTGGGGCGGCAACTGGTCAGCTTCCTTCTCGCAGAAAACCTCCAGGAACCCCTCGTACTTGCGGGGTACTGCCTGCACCATGCCAAGTTGCAACTGCTGCTCAGCTCCCTCCTCCTGGCTGGACTGGATGCAATGTTGAGCACAGTACGATGAGCAAAAGGTGATCTGCCGTTGGTACCACGCTACAGCAGGACTGTGTCTCTCCAGCCAACTCATGCCTAATACTATAGGCGTGTCTGAAAGGCGGGTGACATTGAAGCTGATGACTTCTCGATGATTTCCAATCCTCATCACCATGGGAGGCGTCTGTTGCACAACTTGTCCTCCTAGCAATTTCCTGCCATCCACCGTGACTACGTTCAGAGGTGTTGTCGCTGGCAGAAGCGCTATGCGATGCTGCTTGACAAAGTGCGTCCCCACAAAATCTGCGTTGCTCCCAGAATCAATCGTGATGGGGACTTCCAGGGTGGTTCCATTCGGCAACTGAAGTGTTGCAGTGAGCTGCACCGCTGGCTTGGGTGGTAAAGGGTCTGTGCGTTGCAAAAGCGCTGGGGACTGCTCTACAGATTCGCCTGGCTGAGCCCCAGCAGCTCTGCTTCCAGCCAGGCACTGTCGTTTCCCTGAGGTTGCTCTGCTTGCATCATTTCTGCTGCAACAGTTGCTAAAGCTGCAGTGTGTTTCTGCAGCCTCTGGGGACACTCTTTCGCCATGTGCTGTGCACTGTCGCAAATGTAACACTTCCTGGTCCCTCTAGGAGGCTGTGCCTTTACTGCACCGGAAGCTGGGGCTCTGGCTGTTGCTTGAGCCTTAGCACCACCAAGTTCCATGGGCTCCTCCCCCTGCCTTCCCAGTGGCGAAGGATGTGACTGACTGAACTCCCTGGGGATGAAAGAAGACGTCCTCGTTGGTGGACGCACCTGACGTTCTTCCTCAGTGTGCCAAGGACGTCCCTCGTGCCTTATCCCAATCGCCAAAGCCCTCTGCACAAGCTCCTCCAGGGTCTGGGGTCTGTCTCCCCTGGCAAGTTCATCCTTAATGGGACCGCTGAGCCCCTCCCAGAACAAATCCCTCACAGGTGCACAATCCTTCTCCCAGCTTAGCGCAGTCAGTAAAGCAAAAAATCTGGAATGGTACTGACGCACAGTGGCTTTGCCTTGCCGCAATCCAAAAATTTCCCTGCGTGCAAGATCCACATCTACAGTTGACTGGAAGCAGGCATCCATTGCTTTAATGAATTCATCTGCATCGCGGCGGGCAGGGCCATCTTCACGCCACAAATTGCGCAACCAGTCTCTGGCCGGCCCATGCAAGTGAGAAACAATAAACCCCACTTTCTCCTCCTCATCTTTAAAGTCATGACGAAGCAAGTGCAATGCATACAAAACGTCTGCTCTGAAACTGGGGTAGTGCTTCAGGTTCCCATCGAAGTGGGTGACTAGGCTGCCCCCCCTCCGTCCAAGTCCAATCCCTTCTGATCTGGACCCTGGGAACCCTTCCCTGCTTGCACGTCCCCACCTGGTTTGCAGGTCCTGGCAGCGCTTCTCCATTTCGTCATGCTTCTTCTGAGACGCAAGGACTGCAGCAGTGAGTTCGGAAACTGTAGTTCGCAGAGCTGTCAACTGCTCCTCCGCACTCATGGCTGTCACCGTTCGTGAGCTTTGCAAAAAAAAATTTTTGCGTTCTTTGGAGGGGACTTACTGTCAGAGCCACCCTGGGTCCCAGCTCACAAGAGACCAAAGTCCAGTCCAAGTTATATACAAAAGGTTTTATTGAAGATCATTGTCGTCATTACATCCAAACTCCGTGGCTCCACATCTGTTACCCTTAGATGTTAGAAGTCCCCTCTGAGTCCGTCCCTCCCCTGCACTAATTTAAGAGGCTTGTGCTGCTCCACCTTTTCCTCTCCTTCCTTTTCCGCAGGGTCTTCCTGCCCCCCTGTGTTCCCTCTTTCCGGGACTCCCCAGAGGCTGAGTCTTCTCCTGCCTGCTGCCCCCTCCTTCGTGCTTTAGCACCAGGCTCCTCCCCAGAGCTCTCCCCACTTCCGCGCGCCTCCACATTTGAACTTGGCGCGCGTACGTTGCTCCTGACCTTCCTTTCAACAGCCACACTGCTCCCGGTACTGCTTTCCGCCCCTTCCGGCAGGACGTCTTGCCCCGATCTCCTTCCCCCCTCTGCTCCTTGTTCTGTTCCTCCCGACACACTGGTAACTCCACCCTCTTCACTCCGTTCCGGTGGAGAAGCAGGTCTCGATCTCCAACTCCCACTGGCGGTTCCCCCTACGTTTCCCTGCTCCTGACTGCTTCCCCCTTGGGCTCCCCTTGGCTTGACCAGGGGGGCTCCCTTTTGGGAATCCTCCGATTCACTGGACGGACTCATGGACCATCTCGGGTCATTGTCGTCCTCTTCCTCGTCAGGCTGGAATCCTTCTCCCTCACTCTCGGTCTCCTCCCTCCTCTGCGCCTCTCTCCCTGAACCCCTGACAGTTAGGGTTAGGGTTAGGGTTAGGGTTAGGGTTAGGGTTAGGGTTAGGGTTAGGGTTAGGGTTAGGGTTAGGGTTAGGGTTAGGGTTAGGGTTAGGGTTAGGGTTAGGGTTAGGGTTAGGGTTAGGGTTAGGGTTAGGGTTAGGGTTAGGGTTAGGGTTAGGGTTAGGGTTAGGGTTAGGGTTAGGGTTAGGGTTAGGGTTAGGGTTAGGGTTAGGGTTAGGGTTAGGGTTAGGGTTAGGGTTAGGGTTAGGGTTAGGGTTAGGGTTAGGGTTAGGGTTAGGGTTAGGGTTAGGGTTAGGGTTAGGGTTAGGGTTAGGGTTAGGGTTAGGGTTAGGGTTAGGGTTAGGGTTAGGGTTAGGGTTAGGGTTAGGGTTAGGGTTAGGGTTAGGGTTAGGGTTAGGGTTAGGGTTAGGGTTAGGGTTGGGTTAGGGTTAGGGTTAGGGTTAGGGTTAGGGTTAGGGTTAGGGTTAGGGTTAGGGTTAGGGTTAGGGTTAGGGTTAGGGTTAGGGTTAGGGTTAGGGTTAGGGTTAGGGTTAGGGTTAGGGTTAGGGTTAGGGTTAGGGTTAGGGTTAGGGTTAGGGTTAGGGTTAGGGTTAGGGTTAGTGTCAGAGCCACCCTGGGTCCCAGCTCACAAGAGACCAAAGTCCAGTCCAAGTTATATACAAAAGGTTTTAATGAAGATCATTGTCGTCATTACATCCAAACTCCGTGGCTCCACATCTGTTACCCTTAGATGTTAGAAGTCCCCTCTGAGTCCGTCCCTCCCCTGCACCAATTTAAGAGGCTTGTGCTGCTCCACCTTTTCCTCTCCTTCCTTTTCCGCAGGGTCTTCCTGCCCCCCTGTGTTCCCTCTTTCCGGGACTCCCCAGAGGCTGAGTCTTCTCCTGCCTGCTGCCCCCTCTTTCGTGCTTTAGCACCAGGCTCCTCCCCAGAGCTCTCCCCACTTCCGCGCGCCTCCACATTTGAACTTGGCGCGCGTACGTTGCTCCTGACCTTCCTTTCAACAGCCACACTGCTCCCGGTACTGCTTTCCGCCCCTTCCGGCAGGACGTCTTGCCCCGATCTCCTTCCCCCCTCTGCTCCTTGTTCTGTTCCTCCCGACACACTGGTAACTCCACCCTCTTCACTCCGTTCCGGTGGAGAAGCAGGTCTCGATCTCCAACTCCCACTGGCGGTTCCCCCTACGTTTCCCTGCTCCTGACTGCTTCCCCCTTGGGCTCCCCTTGGCTTGACCAGGGGGGCTCCCTTTTGGGAATCCTCCGATTCACTGGACGGACTCATGGACCATCTCGGGTCATTGTCGTCCTCTTCCTCGTCAGGCTGGAATCCTTCTCCCTCACTCTCGGTCTCCTCCCTCCTCTGCGCCTCTCTCCCTGAACCCCTGACATCCATCCCCCCCTCGAAGCCCCCCCTTCCCCCCTCCCCCCCATCGGGTGCGGGTTGTGGGAACTGCAGCTCCTCGGAGGTAGATGCAGGATACAGTTCGGCTACGTCCATGACCTCTGCTGGCAGCTCGGTGTACGTGTGTTCGAATTCGGGTTCTTCACCCAAAATGTTCGCAGTTCCCTCTTCCATTGCTACTTCGTCTGGTGCTGCCGGCCAAGGCCCCTTCAGCCATTTCTTGCGCCAGGCTTCCTCTGGTTGCTCATCCCACCAATAAGAGGGCTCTGTGTCCACCCCCGAACACGATCCCCTGGGCGAGTTTGAGTTCGGCGTTCTTTCCTCGGCTGAAGAAAAGCCGTGGAAAGTGCTGCCTGAACATGTGGGGGTAAAGAGCCAGTCATCGAAGTACTCGGCTGGCATGGGTCTATGTGGGAAAAGGGCATGGAACTCGTCCTTTAAAAGAGGTTCGTCTAAAGCGTAGTCCGGCACCCACCCACTGGCACTGACTGGTGCACCCTCTCTGACTAGAAAGTATTCTATTCCCTCTTCCCCCCATCTCGAGTCCAGGATCTCTGTGACCTCGTTGAGTGGTTCGACCCTAGGCGATCCCTCCCTCCTAGGTGACTCTGTGCGTGGCTGCGGTACTGTTTCAGACTCCTGAAACCTGTGCGGGGCCTTGTAGGGAGTGAGCACCGACCTATGAAAAACCGGGTGGACTCTGGAACCTTCGGGGAGGGCCAGTCGAAAAGCCACGGGGTTGATCTTAGCCTCCACCTGGTATGGTCCTAGCTGCCTGTGCCCTAGCTTCTTCTTGGCCAACGACTTGGTTGGCATCGCCTGGGCCGCTAACCACACCCAGTCCCCCACCTGGATGTCCTCTCCCACTCTTCTGCCTTTGTCTGCCTGCACCTTATATGCTTGTTTGGCTAGCTCCAAATGTCTCCGCAGCTCCTCGTGCACCTCTTGTAGTTCTGCAGCGAACTGGTCGGCCTCTTGCGGCTCCCCCTCTCTTGGTGCTACGAACCCCGGGAAGGTCCTGGGATGACGTCCATTGTTCGCGAAGAACGGCGTCACCCCCGTCGACGCATGCTTCGTGTTGTTGTAGGCAAACTCCGCCATCGGTAGGTAGTCCACCCAAGCTGTGGGTCGCTGATTTGCATAACATCTCAGGTACTGCTGCATGATCGCGTTGACCCTCTCGGCCTGGCCGTTGGTTTGTGGATGTCTTGCCGACGCTAGGTTGATCTTGACGCGCAGGATACCTAGGAGCTTCTGCCAAAAATTGGAAATAAACTGGCGCCCCCTGTCGGACAGGATGGCCCGCGGCAGCCCATGCGCCCGGAACACGTGGTCGATGAAGAGCTTGGCGGTCTGTTCCGCCGTCGCCACCTTCGCGCAGGGAATGAAGTGCGCCATCTTGGTGAACAAGTCCACCACCACCAGTACCGCCGTCTTGCCTCTGGAACTGGGCAGGTCAGTGACGAAGTCCAGCGCCACCCTCTCCCACGGTTGCTGTGGTGTTTCCAGTGGTTCCAGCAAGCCCGCCGGCTTCTGGTGTACTGGCTTGGACCTCTGACAAGTGTCACATCTGGCGACGTACTCCGCTACTTCTCCTCGCATCTGGGGCCACCAAAAGTCCCTGGCCACCAGTTCTATTGTCTTCTCCCTGCCGAAATGGCCCGCACTGGGAGCGTCGTGCAACTGCTGCAGAACCTTTGCTCGGAGCTCGTCGCTCGGCACGTAGAGGGCACCCTTGTGAGTTAACAGTCCGTCGCGTAACTGGAACTCATCGTCTCTCAGCGAACCCCTACGCAGCTCCTCTATTTTGGATTGTGCAAACTGATCTACCTGCAACGCGCGTCGCACTGCGTCCAGGTCGACAGCGATGGCAGCGCACGCCCACGCCTGCGGTGCAAAAATGTGCCTGGCTGCTATTGGCGCCGCTTCCTCAAGATATTGCGGTTTCCTGGAGAGCGCATCGGCTATAACGTTGGAGTCCCCTGGGACGTACTCTATCCTGAAGTCGAAATCCGCGAAGAACTCTGCCCAGCGCATGTGTCTTTGGCTCTGGAGTTTCGCCGTGCGCCAATACTCTAAATTCTTGTGATCCGTGCGGACCTGCACTGTGTGCTTGGCTCCAATGAGGAAATGTCGCCACGCTTTGAACGCTGCGTGAATGGCTAACAGCTCCCTGTCCCATATGGTGTAGTTTTGCTCCGCTTTGCTGAGCTTTCTGGAGTAAAAGGCACCGGGTCTCCAGTTTCCATGTGGATCTTCTTGCAGGAGTACGGCTCCAACCGCTCTGTCTGACGCGTCGGTCTCTACTCGTATGGGCTTGCCTGGATTCACGTGCAGCAGCTGCTCCTCGGAGGCGAAAAGGCTTTTAAGCTTCTGAAAAGAGCGCTCCGCCTGTTCCGTCCACACGAACCTCTTTTTCTTGGAACTGAGAGTGTCCGTGATCGCTGCCGTCTCCTTTGCAAAACCTCTGATGAATTTGCGGTAGAAGTTGGCGAAGCCGATGAATCTTTGGACTTCCTTCCGATTGCGAGGGCTCTTCCAGTCCAACACCGCGCGGACCTTGGCGCTGTCCATGGCCAGCCCCTTGTCGGACAGCTTGTAGCCTAGGAAATCCACGTCCGTCACATCAAACTGGCACTTCTCTAACTTGGCGTAGAGCTTGTTCTCCCGTAGTCTCTGCAGGACTTCCTTTACGTCCTTCTCATGGGCCTCCTCCGTTTCCGAAAAGATCAGGATGTCGTCGAGGAAACACACGCATTTCTTGTATAGAAGTCCCGCTAGCACGTGATGCATAAATGCTTGAAAGACGTGAGATCCATTTTGGAGACCAAATGGCATCACTCTGTATTCGTACGTGCCCAGAGGCGTGAACATGGCCGTCTTCCACTCATCGCCCTCCCGGATGCGTATGAGGTTATACGCTCCACGCAGATCCAATTTGGTGAAGATCTTCCCCTTCCTTACGGTTGCCAGGAGATCATCTATCTTGGGCATGGGGAAGGCCTTGGGTTTGGTCTTACTGTTTATGAATCGATAGTCCACAATGAGTCTTTTTTGGGGCGTGTCCTTTTTCTTTACAAAGAAAACAGGACTGCCCCCCACCGCTTTCGATTCTCGGATGAATCCGCGCTTCAAATTGTGCTCTATGAACTCCCTGAGTTCTTGCATCTCGTCCTCAGACATGGAATACAGCTTTGCAGTCGGCAACTGCGCCCCTGGCACCAGGTCGATGGCACAATCATAAGGCCTGTGGGGCGGCAACTGGTCAGCTTCCTTCTCGCAGAAAACCTCCAGGAACCCCTCGTACTTGCGGGGTACTGCCTGCACCATGCCAAGTTGCAACTGCTGCTCAGCTCCCTCCTCCTGGCTGGACTGGATGCAATGTTGAGCACAGTACGATGAGCAAAAGGTGATCTGCCGTTGGTACCACGCTACAGCAGGACTGTGTCTCTCCAGCCAACTCATGCCTAATACTATAGGCGTGTCTGAAAGGCGGGTGACATTGAAGCTGATGACTTCTCGATGATTTCCAATCCTCATCACCATGGGAGGCGTCTGTTGCACAACTTGTCCTCCTAGCAATTTCCTGCCATCCACCGTGACTACGTTCAGAGGTGTTGTCGCTGGCAGAAGCGCTATGCGATGCTGCTTGACAAAGTGCGTCCCCACAAAATCTGCGTTGCTCCCAGAATCAATCGTGATGGGGACTTCCAGGGTGGTTCCATTCGGCAACTGAAGTGTTGCAGTGAGCTGCACCGCTGGCTTGGGTGGTAAAGGGTCTGTGCGTTGCAAAAGCGCTGGGGACTGCTCTACAGATTCGCCTGGCTGAGCCCCAGCAGCTCTGCTTCCAGCCAGGCACTGTCGTTTCCCTGAGGTTGCTCTGCTTGCATCATTTCTGCTGCAACAGTTGCTAAAGCTGCAGTGTGTTTCTGCAGCCTCTGGGGACACTCTTTCGCCATGTGCTGTGCACTGTCGCAAATGTAACACTTCCTGGTCCCTCTAGGAGGCTGTGCCTTTACTGCACCGGAAGCTGGGGCTCTGGCTGTTGCTTGAGCCTTAGCACCACCAAGTTCCATGGGCTCCTCCCCCTGCCTTCCCAGTGGCGAAGGATGTGACTGACTGAACTCCCTGGGGATGAAAGAAGACGTCCTCGCTGGTGGACGCACCTGACGTTCTTCCTCAGTGTGCCAAGGACGTCCCTCGTGCCTTATCCCAATCGCCAAAGCCCTCTGCACAAGCTCCTCCAGGGTCTGGGGTCTGTCTCCCCTGGCAAGTTCATCCTTAATGGGACCGCTGAGCCCCTCCCAGAACAAATCCCTCACAGGTGCACAATCCTTCTCCCAGCTTAGCGCAGTCAGTAAAGCAAAAAATCTGGAATGGTACTGACGCACAGTGGCTTTGCCTTGCCGCAATCCAAAAATTTCCCTGCGTGCAAGATCCACATCTACAGTTGACTGGAAGCAGGCATCCATTGCTTTAATGAATTCATCTGCATCGCGGCGGGCAGGGCCATCTTCACGCCACAAATTGCGCAACCAGTCTCTGGCCGGCCCATGCAAGTGAGAAACAATAAACCCCACTTTCTCCTCCTCATCTTTAAAGTCATGACGAAGCAAGTGCAATGCATACAAAACGTCTGCTCTGAAACTGGGGTAGTGCTTCAGGTTCCCATCGAAGTGGGTGACTAGGCTGCCCCCCCTCCGTCCAAGTCCAATCCCTTCTGATCTGGACCCTGGGAACCCTTCCCTGCTTGCACGTTCCCACCTGGTTTGCAGGTCCTGGCAGCGCTTCTCCATTTCGTCATGCTTCTTCTGAGACGCAAGGACTGCAGCAGTGAGTTCGGAAACTGTAGTTCGCAGAGCTGTCAACTGCTCCTCCGCACTCATGGCTGTCACCGTTCGTGAGCTTTGCAAAAAAAAAATTTTTGCGTTCTTTGGAGGGGACTTACTGTCAGAGCCACCCTGGGTCCCAGCTCACAAGAGACCAAAGTCCAGTCCAAGTTATATACAAAAGGTTTTAATGAAGATCATTGTCGTCATTACATCCAAACTCCGTGGCTCCACATCTGTTACCCTTAGATGTTAGAAGTCCCCTCCGAGTCCGTCCCTCCCCTGCACCAATTTAAGAGGCTTGTGCTGCTCCACCTTTTCCTCTCCTTCCTTTTCCGCAGGGTCTTCCTGCCCCCCTGTGTTCCCTCTTTCCGGGACTCCCCAGAGGCTGAGTCTTCTCCTGCCTGCTGCCCCCTCTTTCGTGCTTTAGCACCAGGCTCCTCCCCAGAGCTCTCCCCACTTCCGCGCGCCTCCACATTTGAACTTGGCGCGCGTACGTTGCTCCTGACCTTCCTTTCAACAGCCACACTGCTCCCGGTACTGCTTTCCGCCCCTTCCGGCAGGACGTCTTGCCCCGATCTCCTTCCCCCCTCTGCTCCTTGTTCTGTTCCTCCCGACACACTGGTAACTCCACCCTCTTCACTCCGTTCCGGTGGAGAAGCAGGTCTCGATCTCCAACTCCCACTGGCGGTTCCCCCTACGTTTCCCTGCTCCTGACTGCTTCCCCCTTGGGCTCCCCTTGGCTTGACCAGGGGGGCTCCCTTTTGGGAATCCTCCGATTCACTGGACGGACTCATGGACCATCTCGGGTCATTGTCGTCCTCTTCCTCGTCAGGCTGGAATCCTTCTCCCTCACTCTCGGTCTCCTCCCTCCTCTGCGCCTCTCTCCCTGAACCCCTGACAGTTAGGGTTAGGGTTAGGGTTAGGGTTAGGGTTAGGGTTAGGGTTAGGGTTAGGGTTAGGGTTAGGGTTAGGGTTAGGGTTAGGGTTAGGGTTAGGGTTAGGGTTAGGGTTAGGGTTAGGGTTAGGGTTAGGGTTAGGGTTAGGGTTAGGGTTAGGGTTAGGGTTAGGGTTAGGGTTAGGGTTAGGGTTAGGGTTAGGGTTAGGGTTAGGGTTAGGGTTAGGGTTAGGGTTAGGGTTAGGGTTAGGGTTAGGGTTAGGGTTAGGGTTAGGGTTAGGGTTAGGGTTAGGGTTAGGGTTAGGGTTAGGGTTAGGGTTAGGGTTAGGGTTAGGGTTAGGGTTAGGGTTAGGGTTAGGGTTAGGGTTAGGGTTAGGGTTAGGGTTAGGGTTAGGGTTAGGGTTAGGGTTAGGGTTAGGGTTAGGGTTAGGGTTAGGGTTAGGGTTAGGGTTAGGGTTAGGGTTAGGGTTAGGGTTAGGGTTAGGGTTAGGGTTAGGGTTAGGGTTAGGGTTAGGGTTAGGGTCAGAGCCACCCTGGGTCCCAGCTCACAAGAGACCAAAGTCCAGTCCAAGTTATATACAAAAGGTTTTATTGAAGATCATTGTCGTCATTACATCCAAACTCCGTGGCTCCACATCTGTTACCCTTAGATGTTAGAAGTCCCCTCTGAGTCCGTCCCTCCCCTGCACCAATTTAAGAGGCTTGTGCTGCTCCACCTTTTCCTCTCCTTCCTTTTCCGCAGGGTCTTCCTGCCCCCCTGTGTTCCCTCTTTCCGGGACTCCCCAGAGGCTGAGTCTTCTCCTGCCTGCTGCCCCCTCCTTCGTGCTTTAGCACCAGGCTCCTCCCCAGAGCTCTCCCCACTTCCGCGCGCCTCCACATTTGAACTTGGCGCGCGTACGTTGCTCCTGACCTTCCTTTCAACAGCCACACTGCTCCCGGTACTGCTTTCCGCCCCTTCCGGCAGGACGTCTTGCCCCGATCTCCTTCCCCCCTCTGCTCCTTGTTCTGTTCCTCCCGACACACTGGTAACTCCACCCTCTTCACTCCGTTCCGGTGGAGAAGCAGGTCTCGATCTCCAACTCCCACTGGCGGTTCCCCCTACGTTCCCCTGCTCCTGACTGCTTCCCCCTTGGGCTCCCCTTGGCTTGACCAGGGGGGCTCCCTTTTGGGAATCCTCCGATTCACTGGACGGACTCATGGACCATCTCGGGTCATTGTCGTCCTCTTCCTCGTCAGGCTGGAATCCTTCTCCCTCACTCTCGGTCTCCTCCCTCCTCTGCGCCTCTCTCCCTGAACCCCTGACATCCATCCCCCCCTCGAAGCCCCCCCTTCCCCCCTCCCCCCCATCGGGTGCGGGTTGTGGGAACTGCAGCTCCTCGGAGGTAGATGCAGGATACAGTTCGGCTACGTCCATGACCTCTGCTGGCAGCTCGGTGTACGTGTGTTCGAATTCGGGTTCTTCACCCAAAATGTTCGCAGTTCCCTCTTCCATTGCTACTTCGTCTGGTGCTGCCTGCCAAGGCCCCTTCAGCCATTTCTTGCGCCAGGCTTCCTCTGGTTGCTCATCCCACCAATAAGAGGGCTCTGTGTCCACCCCCGAACACGATCCCCTGGGCGAGTTTGAGTTCGGCGTTCTTTCCTCGGCTGAAGAAAAGCCGTGGAAAGTGCTGCCTGAACATGTGGGGGTAAAGAGCCAGTCATCGAAGTACTCGGCTGGCATGGGTCTATGTGGGAAAAGGGCATGGAACTCGTCCTTTAAAAGAGGTTCGTCTAAAGCGTAGTCCGGCACCCACCCACTGGCACTGACTGGTGCACCCTCTCTGACTAGAAAGTATTCTATTCCCTCTTCCCCCCATCTCGAGTCCAGGATTTCTGTGACCTCGTTGAGTGGTTCGACCCTAGGCGATCCCTCCCTCCTAGGTGACTCTGTGCGTGGCTGCGGTATTGTTTCAGACTCCTGAAACCTGTGCGGGGCCTTGTAGGGAGTGAGCACCGACCTATGAAAAACCGGGTGGACTCTGGAACCTTCGGGGAGGGCTAGTCGAAAAGCCACGGGGTTGATCTTAGCCTCCACCTGGTATGGTCCTAGCTGCCTGTGCCCTAGCTTCTTCTTGGCCAACGACTTGGTTGGCATCGCCTGGGCCGCTAACCACACCCAGTCCCCCACCTGGATGTCCTCTCCCACTCTCCTGCCTTTGTCTGCCTGCACCTTATATGCTTGTTTGGCTAGCTCCAAATGTCTCCGCAGCTCCTCGTGCACCTCTTGTAGTTCTGCAGCGAACTGGTCGGCCTCTTGCGGCTCCCCCTCTCTTGGTGCTACGAACCCCGGGAAGGTCCTGGGATGACGTCCATTGTTCGCGAAGAACGGCGTCACCCCCGTCGACGCATGCTTCGTGTTGTTGTAGGCAAACTCCGCCATCGGTAGGTAGTCCACCCAAGCTGTGGGTCGCTGATTTGCATAACATCTCAGGTACTGCTGCATGATCGCGTTGACCCTCTCGGCCTGGCCGTTGGTTTGTGGATGTCTTGCCGACGCTAGGTTGATCTTGACGCGCAGGATACCTAGGAGCTTCTGCCAAAAATTGGAAATAAACTGGCGCCCCCTGTCGGACAGGATGGCCCGCGGCAGCCCATGCGCCCGGAACACGTGGTCGATGAAGAGCTTGGCGGTCTGTTCCGCCGTCGCCACCTTCGCGCAGGGAATGAAGTGCGCCATCTTGGTGAACAAGTCCACCACCACCAGTACCGCCGTCTTGCCTCTGGAACTGGGCAGGTCAGTGACGAAGTCCAGCGCCACCCTCTCCCACGGTTGCTGTGGTGTTTCCAGTGGTTCCAGCAAGCCCGCCGGCTTCTGGTGTACTGGCTTGGACCTCTGACAAGTGTCACATCTGGCGACGTACTCCGCTACTTCTCCTCGCATCTGGGGCCACCAAAAGTCCCTGGCCACCAGTTCTATTGTCTTCTCCCTGCCGAAATGGCCCGCACTGGGAGCGTCGTGCAACTGCTGCAGAACCTTTGCTCGGAGCTCGTCGCTCGGCACGTAGAGGGCACCCTTGTGAGTTAACAGTCCGTCGCGTAACTGGAACTCATCGTCTCTCAGCGAACCCCTACGCAGCTCCTCTATTTTGGATTGTGCAAACTGATCTACCTGCAACGCGCGTCGCACTGCGTCCAGGTCGACAGCGATGGCAGCGCACGCCCACGCCTGCGGTGCAAAAATGTGCCTGGCTGCTATTGGCGCCGCTTCCTCAAGATATTGCGGTTTCCTGGAGAGCGCATCGGCTATAACGTTGGAGTCCCCTGGGACGTACTCTATCCTGAAGTCGAAATCCGCGAAGAACTCTGCCCAGCGCATGTGTCTTTGGCTCTGGAGTTTCGCCGTGCGCCAATACTCTAAATTCTTGTGATCCGTGCGGACCTGCACTGTGTGCTTGGCTCCAATGAGGAAATGTCGCCACGCTTTGAACGCTGCGTGAATGGCTAACAGCTCCCTGTCCCATATGGTGTAGTTTTGCTCCGCTTTGCTGAGCTTTCTGGAGTAAAAGGCACCGGGTCTCCAGTTTCCATGTGGATCTTCTTGCAGGAGTACGGCTCCAACCGCTCTGTCTGACGCGTCGGTCTCTACTCGTATGGGCTTGCCTGGATTCACGTGCAGCAGCTGCTCCTCGGAGGCGAAAAGGCTTTTAAGCTTCTGAAAAGAGCGCTCCGCCTGTTCCGTCCACACGAACCTCTTTTTCTTGGAACTGAGAGTGTCCGTGATCGCTGCCGTCTCCTTTGCAAAACCTCTGATGAATTTGCGGTAGAAGTTGGCGAAGCCGATGAATCTTTGGACTTCCTTCCGATTGCGAGGGCTCTTCCAGTCCAACACCGCGCGGACCTTGGCGCTGTCCATGGCCAACCCCTTGTCGGACAGCTTGTAGCCTAGGAAATCCACGTCCGTCACATCAAACTGGCACTTCTCTAACTTGGCGTAGAGCTTGTTCTCCCGTAGTCTCTGCAGGACTTCCTTTACGTCCTTCTCATGGGCCTCCTCCGTTTCCGAAAAGATCAGGATGTCGTCGAGGAAACACACGCATTTCTTGTAGAGAAGTCCCGCTAGCACGTGATGCATAAATGCTTGAAAGACGTGAGATCCATTTTGGAGACCAAATGGCATCACTCTGTATTCGTACGTGCCCAGAGGCGTGAACATGGCCGTCTTCCACTCATCGCCCTCCCGGATGCGTATGAGGTTATACGCTCCACGCAGATCCAATTTGGTGAAGATCTTCCCCTTCCTTACGGTTGCCAGGAGATCATCTATCTTGGGCATGGGGAAGGCCTTGGGTTTGGTCTTACTGTTTATGAATCGATAGTCCACAATGAGTCTTTTTTGGGGCGTGTCCTTTTTCTTTACAAAGAAAACAGGACTGCCCCCCACCGCTTTCGATTCTCGGATGAATCCGCGCTTCAAATTGTGCTCTATGAACTCCCTGAGTTCTTGCATCTCGTCCTCAGACATGGAATACAGCTTTGCAGTCGGCAACTGCGCCCCTGGCACCAGGTCGATGGCACAATCATAAGGCCTGTGGGGCGGCAACTGGTCAGCTTCCTTCTCGCAGAAAACCTCCAGGAACCCCTCGTACTTGCGGGGTACTGCCTGCACCATGCCAAGTTGCAACTGCTGCTCAGCTCCCTCCTCCTGGCTGGACTGGATGCAATGTTGAGCACAGTACGATGAGCAAAAGGTGATCTGCCGTTGGTACCACGCTACAGCAGGACTGTGTCTCTCCAGCCAACTCATGCCTAATACTATAGGCGTGTCTGAAAGGCGGGTGACATTGAAGCTGATGACTTCTCGATGATTTCCAATCCTCATCACCATGGGAGGCGTCTGTTGCACAACTTGTCCTCCTAGCAATTTCCTGCCATCCACCGTGACTACGTTCAGAGGTGTTGTCGCTGGCAGAAGCGCTATGCGATGCTGCTTGACAAAGTGCGTCCCCACAAAATCTGCGTTGCTACCAGAATCAATCGTGATGGGGACTTCCAGGGTGGTTCCATTCGGCAACTGAAGTGTTGCAGTGAGCTGCACCGCTGGCTTGGGTGGTAAAGGGTCTGTGCGTTGCAAAAGCGCTGGGGACTGCTCTACAGATTCGCCTGGCTGAGCCCCAGCAGCTCTGCTTCCAGCCAGGCACTGTCGTTTCCCTGAGGTTGCTCTGCTTGCATCCTTTCTGCTGCAACAGTTGCTAAAGCTGCAGTGTGTTTCTGCAGCCTCTGGGGACACTCTTTCGCCATGTGCTGTGCACTGTCGCAAATGTAACACTTCCTGGTCCCTCTAGGAGGCTGTGCCTTTACTGCACCGGAAGCTGGGGCTCTGGCTGTTGCTTGAGCCTTAGCACCACCAAGTTCCATGGGCTCCTCCCCCTGCCTTCCCAGTGGCGAAGGATGTGACTGACTGAACTCCCTGGGGATGAAAGAAGACGTCCTCGCTGGCGGACGCACCTGACGTTCTTTCTCAGTGTGCCAAGGACGTCCCTCGTGCCTTATCCCAATCGCCAAAGCCCTCTGCACAAGCTCCTCCAGGGTCTGGGGTCTGTCTCCCCTGGCAAGTTCATCCTTAATGGGACCGCTGAGCCCCTCCCAGAACAAATCCCTCACAGGTGCACAATCCTTCTCCCAGCTTAGCGCAGTCAGTAAAGCAAAAAATCTGGAATGGTACTGACGCACAGTGGCTTTGCCTTGCCGCAATCCAAAAATTTCCCTGCGTGCAAGATCCACATCTACAGTTGACTGGAAGCAGGCATCCATTGCTTTAATGAATTCATCTGCATCGCGGCGGGCAGGGCCATCTTCACGCCACAAATTGCGCAACCAGTCTCTGGCCGGCCCATGCAAGTGAGAAACAATAAACCCCACTTTCTCCTCCTCATCTTTAAAGTCATGACGAAGCAAGTGCAATGCATACAAAACGTCTGCTCTGAAACTGGGGTAGTGCTTCAGGTTCCCATCGAAGTGGGTGACTAGGCTGCCCCCCCTCCGTCCAAGTCCAATCCCTTCCCTGCTTGCACGTTCCCACCTGGTTTGCAGGTCCTGGCAGCGCTTCTCCGTTTCGTCATGCTTCTTCTGAGACGCAAGGACTGCAGCAGTGAGTTCGGAAACTGTAGTTCGCAGAGCTGTCAACTGCTCCTCCGCACTCATGGCTGTCACCGTTCGTGAGCTTTGCAAAAAAAAAATTTTTGCGTTCTTTGGAGGGGACTTACTGTCAGAGCCACCCTGGGTCCCAGCTCACAAGAGACCAAAGTCCAGTCCAAGTTATATACAAAAGGTTTTATTGAAGATCATTGTCGTCATTACATTCAAACTCCGTGGCTCCACATCTGTTACCCTTAGATGTTAGAAGTCCCCTCTGAGTCCGTCCCTCCCCTGCACCAATTTAAGAGGCTTGTGCTGCTCCACCTTTTCCTCTCCTTCCTTTTCCGCAGGGTCTTCCTGCCCCCCTGTGTTCCCTCTTTCCGGGACTCCCCAGAGGCTGAGTCTTCTCCTGCCTGCTGCCCCCTCCTTCGTGCTTTAGCACCAGGCTCCTCCCCAGAGCTCTCCCCACTTCCGCGCGCCTCCACATTTGAACTTGGCGCGCGTACGTTGCTCCTGACCTTCCTTTCAACAGCCACACTGCTCCCGGTACTGCTTTCCGCCCCTTCCGGCAGGACGTCTTGCCCCGATCTCCTTCCCCCCTCTGCTCCTTGTTCTGTTCCTCCCGACACACTGGTAACTCCACCCTCTTCACTCCGTTCCGGTGGAGAAGCAGGTCTCGATCTCCAACTCCCACTGGCGGTTCCCCCTACGTTCCCCTGCTCCTGACTGCTTCCCCCTTGGGCTCCCCTTGGCTTGACCAGGGGGGCTCCCTTTTGGGAATCCTCCGATTCACTGGACGGACTCATGGACCATCTCGGGTCATTGTCGTCCTCTTCCTCGTCAGGCTGGAATCCTTCTCCCTCACTCTCGGTCTCCTCCCTCCTCTGCGCCTCTCTCCCTGAACCCCTGACAGTTAGGGTTAGGGTTAGGGTTAGGGTTAGGGTTAGGGTTAGGGTTAGGGTTAGGGTTAGGGTTAGGGTTAGGGTTAGGGTTAGGGTTAGGGTTAGGGTTAGGGTTAGGGTTAGGGTTAGGGTTAGGGTTAGGGTTAGGGTTAGGGTTAGGGTTAGGGTTAGGGTTAGGGTTAGGGTTAGGGTTAGGGTTAGGGTTAGGGTTAGGGTTAGGGTTAGGGTTAGGGTTAGGGTTAGGGTTAGGGTTAGGGTTAGGGTTAGGGTTAGGGTTAGGGTTAGGGTTAGGGTTAGGGTTAGGGTTAGGGTTAGGGTTAGGGTTAGGGTTAGGGTTAGGGTTAGGGTTAGGGTTAGGGTTAGGGTTAGGGTTAGGGTTAGGGTTAGGGTTAGGGTTAGGGTTAGGGTTAGGGTTAGGGTTAGGGTTAGGGTTAGGGTTAGGGTTAGGGTTAGGGTTAGGGTTAGGGTTAGGGTTAGGGTTAGGGTTAGGGTTAGGGTTAGGGTTAGGGTTAGGGTTAGGGTTAGGGTTAGGGTTAGGGTTAGGGTTAGGGTTAGGGTTAGGGTTAGGGTTAGGGTTAGGGTTAGGGTTAGGGTTAGGGTTAGGGTTAGGGTTAGGGTTAGGGTTAGGGTTAGGGTTAGGGTTAGGGTTAGGGTTAGGGTTAGGGTTAGGGTTAGGGTTAGGGTTAGGGTTAGGGTTAGGGTTAGGGTTAGGGTTAGGGTTAGGGTTAGGGTTAGGGTTAGGGTTAGGGTTAGGGTTAGGGTTAGGGTTAGGGTTAGGGTTAGGGTTAGGGTTAGGGTTAGGGTTAGGGTTAGGGTTAGGGTTAGGGTTAGGGTTAGGGTTAGGGTTAGGGTTAGGGTTAGGGTTAGGGTTAGGGTTAGGGTTAGGGTTAGGGTTAGGGTTAGGGTTAGGGTTAGGGTTAGGGTTAGGGTTAGTGTCAGAGCCACCCTGGGTCCCAGCTCACAAGAGACCAAAGTCCAGTCCAAGTTATATACAAAAGGTTTTATTGAAGATCATTCTCGTCATTACATCCAAACTCCGTGGCTCCACATCTGTTACCCTTAGATGTTAGAAGTCCCCTCTGAGTCCGTCCCTCCCCTGCACCAGTTTAAGAGGCTTGTGCTGCTCCACCTTTTCCTCTCCTTCCTTTTCCGCAGGGTCTTCCTGCCCCCCTGTGTTCCCTCTTTCCGGGACTCCCCAGAGGCTGAGTCTTCTCCTGCCTGCTGCCCCCTCCTTCGTGCTTTAGCACCAGGCTCCTCCCCAGAGCTCTCCCCACTTCCGCGCGCCTCCACATTTGAACTTGGCGCGCGTACGTTGCTCCTGACCTTCCTTTCAACAGCCACACTGCTCCCGGTACTGCTTTCCGCCCCTTCCGGCAGGACGTCTTGCCCCGATCTCCTTCCCCCCTCTGCTCCTTGTTCTGTTCCTCCCGACACACTGGTAACTCCACCCTCTTCACTCCGTTCCGGTGGAGAAGCAGGTCTCGATCTCCAACTCCCACTGGCGGTTCCCCCTACGTTCCCCTGCTCCTGACTGCTTCCCCCTTGGGCTCCCCTTGGCTTGACCAGGGGGGCTCCCTCTTGGGAATCCTCCGATTCACTGGACGGACTCATGGACCATCTCGGGTCATTGTCGTCCTCTTCCTCGTCAGGCTGGAATCCTTCTCCCTCACTCTCGGTCTCCTCCCTCCTCTGCGCCTCTCTCCCTGAACCCCTGACATCCATCCCCCCCTCGAAGCCCCCCCTTCCCCCCTCCCCCCCATCGGGTGCGGGTTGTGGGAACTGCAGCTCCTCAGAGGTAGATGCAGGATACAGTTCGGCTACGTCCATGACCTCTGCTGGCAGCTCGGTGTACGTGTGTTCGAATTCGGGTTCCTCACCCAAAATGTTCGCAGTTCCCTCTTCCATTGCTACTTCGTCTGGTGCTGCCAACCAAGGCCCCTTTAGCCATTTCTTGCGCCAGGCCTCCTCTGGTTGCTCATCCCACCAATAAGAGGGCTCTGTGTCCACCCCCGAACACGATCCCCTGGGCGAGTTTGAGTTCGGCGTTCTTTCCTCGGCTGAAGAAAAGCCGTGGAAAGTGCTGCCTGAACATGTGGGGGTAAAGAGCCAGTCATCGAAGTACTCGGCTGGCATGGGTCTATGTGGGAAAAGGGCATGGAACTCGTCCTTTAAAAGAGGTTCGTCTAAAGCGTAGTCCGGCACCCACCCACTGGCACTAACTGGTGCACCCTCTCTGACTAGAAAGTATTCTATTCCCTCTTCCCCCCATCTCGAGTCCAGGATCTCTGTGACCTCGTTGAGTGGTTCGACCCTAGGCGATCCCTCCCTCCTAGGTGACTCTGTGCGTGGCTGCGGTACTGTTTCAGACTCCTGAAACCTGTGCGGGGCCTTGTAGGGAGTGAGCACCGACCTATGAAAAACCGGGTGGACTCTGGAACCTTCGGGGAGGGCCAGTCGAAAAGCCACGGGGTTGATCTTTGCCTCCACCTGGTATGGTCCTAGCTGCCTGTGCCCTAGCTTCTTTTTGGCCAACGACTTGGTTGGCATCGCCTGGGCCGCTAACCACACCCAGTCCCCCACCTGGATGTCCTCTCCCACTCTTCTGCCTTTGTCTGCCTGCACCTTATATGCTTGTTTGGCTAGCTCCAAATGTCTCCGCAGCTCCTCGTGCACCTCTTGTAGTTCTGCAGCGAACTGGTCGGCCTCTTGCGGCTCCCCCTCTCTTGGTGCTACGAACCCCGGGAAGGTCCTGGGATGACGTCCATTGTTCGCGAAGAACGGCGTCACCCCCGTCGACGCATGCTTCGTGTTGTTGTAGGCAAACTCCGCCATCGGTAGGTAGTCCACCCAAGCTGTGGGTCGCTGATTTGCATAACATCTCAGGTACTGCTGCATGATCGCGTTGACCCTCTCGGCCTGGCCGTTGGTTTGTGGATGTCTTGCCGACGCTAGGTTGATCTTGACGCGCAGGATACCTAGGAGCTTCTGCCAAAAATTGGAAATAAACTGGCGCCCCCTGTCGGACAGGATGGCCCGCGGCAGCCCATGCGCCCGGAACACGTGGTCGATGAAGAGCTTGGCGGTCTGTTCCGCCGTCGCCACCTTCGCGCAGGGAATGAAGTGCGCCATCTTGGTGAACAAGTCCACCACCACCAGTACCGCCGTCTTGCCTCTGGAACTGGGCAGGTCAGTGACGAAGTCCAGCGCCACCCTCTCCCACGGTTGCTGTGGTGTTTCCAGTGGTTCCAGCAAGCCCGCCGGCTTCTGGTGTACTGGCTTGGACCTCTGACAAGTGTCACATCTGGCGACGTACTCCGCTACTTCTCCTCGCATCTGGGGCCACCAAAAGTCCCTGGCCACCAGTTCTATTGTCTTCTCCCTGCCGAAATGGCCCGCACTGGGAGCGTCGTGCAACTGCTGCAGAACCTTTGCTCGGAGCTCGTCGCTCGGCACGTATAGGGCACCCTTGTGAGTTAACAGTCCGTCGCGTAACTGGAACTCTTCGTCTCTCAGCGAACCCCTACGCAGCTCCTCTATTTTGGATTGTGCAAACTGATCTACCTGCAACGCGCGTCGCACTGCGTCCAGGTCGACAGCGATGGCAGCGCACGCCCACGCCTGCGGTGCAAAAATGTGCCTGGCTGCTATTGGCGCCGCTTCCTCAAGATATTGCGGTTTCCTGGAGAGCGCATCGGCTATAACGTTGGAGTCCCCTGGGACGTACTCTATCCTGAAGTCGAAATCCGCGAAGAACTCTGCCCAGCGCATGTGTCTTTGGCTCTGGAGTTTCGCCGTGCGCCAATACTCTAAATTCTTGTGATCCGTGCGGACCTGCACTGTGTGCTTGGCTCCAATGAGGAAATGTCGCCACGCTTTGAACGCTGCGTGAATGGCTAACAGCTCCCTGTCCCATATGGTGTAGTTTTGCTCCGCTTTGCTGAGCTTTCTGGAGTAAAAGGCACCGGGTCTCCAGTTTCCCTGTGGATCTTCTTGCAGGAGTACGGCCCCAACCGCTCTGTCTGACGCGTCGGTCTCTACTCGTATGGGCTTGCCTGGATTCACGTGCAGCAGCTGCTCCTCGGAGGCGAAAAGGCTTTTAAGCTTCTGAAAAGAGCGCTCCGCCTGTTCCGTCCACACGAACCTCTTCTTCTTGGAACTGAGAGTGTCCGTGATCGCTGCCGTCTCCTTTGCAAAACCTCTGATGAATTTGCGGTAGAAGTTGGCGAAGCCGATGAATCTTTGGACTTCCTTCCGATTGCGAGGGCTCTTCCAGTCCAACACCGCGCGGACCTTGGCGCTGTCCATGGCCAGCCCCTTGTCGGACAGCTTGTAGCCTAGGAAATCCACGTCCGTCACATCAAACTGGCACTTCTCTAACTTGGCGTAGAGCTTGTTCTCCCGTAGTCTCTGCAGGACTTCCTTTACGTCCTTCTCATGGGCTTCCTCCGTTTCCGAAAAGATCAGGATGTCGTCGAGGAAACACACGCATTTCTTGTAGAGAAGTCCCGCTAGCACGTGATGCATAAATGCTTGAAAGACGTGAGATCCATTTTGGAGACCAAATGGCATCACTCTGTATTCGTACGTGCCCAGAGGCGTGAACATGGCCGTCTTCCACTCATCGCCCTCCCGGATGCGTATGAGGTTATACGCTCCACGCAGATCCAATTTGGTGAAGATCTTCCCCTTCCTTACGGTTGCCAGGAGATCATCTATCTTGGGCATGGGGAAGGCCTTGGGTTTGGTCTTACTGTTTATGAATCGATAGTCCACAATGAGTCTTTTTTGGGGCGTGTCCTTTTTCTTTACAAAGAAAACAGGACTGCCCCCCACCGCTTTCGATTCTCGGATGAATCCGCGCTTCAAATTGTGCTCTATGAACTCCCTGAGTTCTTGCATCTCGTCCTCAGACATGGAATACAGCTTTGCAGTCGGCAACTGCGCCCCTGGCACCAGGTCGATGGCACAATCATAAGGCCTGTGGGGCGGCAACTGGTCAGCTTCCTTCTCGCAGAAAACCTCCAGGAACCCCTCGTACTTGCGGGGTACTGCCTGCACCATGCCAAGTTGCAACTGCTGCTCAGCTCCCTCCTCCTGGCTGGACTGGATGCAATGTTGAGCACAGTACGATGAGCAAAAGGTGATCTGCCGTTGGTACCACGCTACAGCAGGACTGTGTCTCTCCAGCCAACTCATGCCTAATACTATAGGCGTGTCTGAAAGGCGGGTGACATTGAAGCTGATGACTTCTCGATGATTTCCAATCCTCATCACCATGGGAGGCGTCTGTTGCACAACTTGTCCTCCTAGCAATTTCCTGCCATCCACCGTGACTACGTTCAGAGGTGTTGTCGCTGGCAGAAGCGCTATGCGATGCTGCTTGACAAAGTGCGTCCCCACAAAATCTGCGTTGCTCCCAGAATCAATCGTGATGGGGACTTCCAGGGTGGTTCCATTCGGCAACTGAAGTGTTGCAGTGAGCTGCACCGCTGGCTTGGGTGGTAAAGGGTCTGTGCGTTGCAAAAGCGCTGGGGACTGCTCTACAGATTCGCCTGGCTGAGCCCCAGCAGCTCTGCTTCCAGCCAGGCACTGTCGTTTCCCTGAGGTTGCTCTGCTTGCATCATTTCTGCTGCAACAGTTGCTAAAGCTGCAGTGTGTTTCTGCAGCCTCTGGGGACACTCTTTCGCCCTGTGCTGTGCACTGTCGCAAATGTAACACTTCCTGGTCCCTCTAGGAGGCTGTGCCTTTACTGCACCGGAAGCTGGGGCTCTGGCTGTTGCTTGAGCCTTAGCACCACCAAGTTCCATGGGCTCCTCCCCCTGCCTTCCCAGTGGCGAAGGATGTGACTGACTGAACTCCCTGGGGATGAAAGAAGACGTCCTCGCTGGTGGACGCACCTGACGTTCTTCCTCAGTGTGCCAAGGACGTCCCTCGTGCCTTATCCCAATCGCCAAAGCCCTCTGCACAAGCTCCTCCAGGGTCTGGGGTCTGTCTCCCCTGGCAAGTTCATCCTTAATGGGACCGCTGAGCCCCTCCCAGAACAAATCCCTCACAGGTGCACAATCCTTCTCCCAGCTTAGCGCAGTCAGTAAAGCAAAAAATCTGGAATGGTACTGACGCACAGTGGCTTTGCCTTGCCGCAATCCAAAAATTTCCCTGCGTGCAAGATCCACATCTACAGTTGACTGGAAGCAGGCATCCATTGCTTTAATGAATTCATCTGCATCGCGGCGGGCAGGGCCATCTTCACGCCACAAATTGCGCAACCAGTCTCTGGCCGGCCCATGCAAGTGAGAAACAATAAACCCCACTTTCTCCTCCTCATCTTTAAAGTCATGACGAAGCAAGTGCAATGCATACAAAACGTCTGCTCTGAAACTGGGGTAGTGCTTCAGGTTCCCATCGAAGTGGGTGACTAGGCTGCCCCCCCTCCGTCCAAGTCCAATCCCTTCTCTGGACCCTGGGAACCCTTCCCTGCTTGCACGTTCCCACCTGGTTTGCAGGTCCTGGCAGCGCTTCTCCATTTCGTCATGCTTCTTCTGAGACGCAAGGACTGCAGCAGTGAGTTCGGAAACTGTAGTTCGCAGAGCTGTCAACTGCTCCTCCGCACTCATGGCTGTCACCGTTCGTGAGCTTTGCAAAAAAAAATTTTTGCGTTCTTTGGAGGGGACTTACTGTCAGAGCCACCCTGGGTCCCAGCTCACAAGAGACCAAAGTCCAGTCCAAGTTATATACAAAAGGTTTTATTGAAGATCATTCTCGTCATTACATCCAAACTCCGTGGCTCCACATCTGTTACCCTTAGATGTTAGAAGTCCCCTCTGAGTCCGTCCCTCCCCTGCACCAGTTTAAGAGGCTTGTGCTGCTCCACCTTTTCCTCTCCTTCCTTTTCCGCAGGGTCTTCCTGCCCCCCTGTGTTCCCTCTTTCCGGGACTCCCCAGAGGCTGAGTCTTCTCCTGCCTGCTGCCCCCTCCTTCGTGCTTTAGCACCAGGCTCCTCCCCAGAGCTCTCCCCACTTCCGCGCGCCTCCACATTTGAACTTGGCGCGCGTACGTTGCTCCTGACCTTCCTTTCAACAGCCACACTGCTCCCGGTACTGCTTTCCGCCCCTTCCGGCAGGACGTCTTGCCCCGATCTCCTTCCCCCCTCTGCTCCTTGTTCTGTTCCTCCCGACACACTGGTAACTCCACCCTCTTCACTCCGTTCCGGTGGAGAAGCAGGTCTCGATCTCCAACTCCCACTGGCGGTTCCCCCTACGTTCCCCTGCTCCTGACTGCTTCCCCCTTGGGCTCCCCTTGGCTTGACCAGGGGGGCTCCCTCTTGGGAATCCTCCGATTCACTGGACGGACTCATGGACCATCTCGGGTCATTGTCGTCCTCTTCCTCGTCAGGCTGGAATCCTTCTCCCTCACTCTCGGTCTCCTCCCTCCTCTGCGCCTCTCTCCCTGAACCCCTGACAGTTAGGGTTAGGGTTAGGGTTAGGGTTAGGGTTAGGGTTAGGGTTAGGGTTAGGGTTAGGGTTAGGGTTAGGGTTAGGGTTAGGGTTAGGGTTAGGGTTAGGGTTAGGGTTAGGGTTAGGGTTAGGGTTAGGGTTAGGGTTAGGGTTAGGGTTAGGGTTAGGGTTAGGGTTAGGGTTAGGGTTAGGGTTAGGGTTAGGGTTAGGGTTAGGGTTAGGGTTAGGGTTAGGGTTAGGGTTAGGGTTAGGGTTAGGGTTAGGGTTAGGGTTAGGGTTAGGGTTAGGGTTAGGGTTAGGGTTAGGGTTAGGGTTAGGGTTAGGGTTAGGGTTAGGGTTAGGGTTAGGGTTAGGGTTAGGGTTAGGGTTAGGGTTAGGGTTAGGGTTAGGGTTAGGGTTAGGGTTAGGGTTAGGGTTAGGGTTAGGGTTAGGGTTAGGGTTAGGGTTAGGGTTAGGGTTAGGGTTAGGGTTAGGGTTAGGGTTAGGGTTAGGGTTAGGGTTAGGGTTAGGGTTAGGGTTAGGGTTAGGGTTAGGGTTAGGGTTAGGGTTAGGGTTAGGGTTAGGGTTAGGGTTAGGGTTAGGGTTAGGGTTAGGGTTAGGGTTAGGGTTAGGGTTAGGGTTAGGGTTAGGGTTAGGGTTAGGGTTAGGGTTAGGGTTAGGGTTAGGGTTAGGGTTAGGGTTAGGGTTAGGGTTAGGGTTAGGGTTAGGGTTAGGGTTAGGGTTAGGGTTAGGGTTAGGGTTAGGGTTAGGGTTAGGGTTAGGGTTAGGGTTAGGGTTAGGGTTAGGGTTAGGGTTAGGGTTAGGGTTAGGGTTAGGGTTAGGGTTAGGGTTAGGGTTAGGGTTAGGGTTAGGGTTAGGGTTAGGGTTAGGGTTAGGGTTAGGGTTAGGGTTAGGGTTAGGGTTAGGGTTAGGGTTAGGGTTAGGGTTAGGGTTAGGGTTAGGGTTAGGGTTAGGGTTAGGGTTAGGGTTAGGGTTAGGGTTAGGGTTAGGGTTAGGGTTAGGGTTAGGGTTAGGGTTAGGGTTAGGGTTAGGGTTAGGGTTAGGGTTAGGGTTAGGGTTAGGGTTAGGGTTAGGGTTAGGGTTAGGGTTAGGGTTAGGGTTAGGGTTAGGGTTAGGGTTAGGGTTAGGGTTAGGGTTAGGGTTAGGGTTAGGGTTAGGGTTAGGGTTAGGGTTAGGGTTAGGGTTAGGGTTAGGGTTAGGGTTAGGGTTAGGGTTAGGGTTAGGGTTAGGGTTAGGGTTAGGGGTTAGGGTAGGGTTAGGGTTAGGGTAGGCACCTGGTCAGCTCAAGAGACCAAAGTCCAGTCAATTTAATTCAAGAATGGTGTGTATTTGGTTGTTATTGGAGCATGGTCATTACATTCAAACTCCGTGGCTCCACATTACGTACCTTAGATGTTAGAAGTCTATGAGTCCGTCCCTCCCCTGCACCAATTTAAGAGGCTTGTGCTGCTCCACCTTTTCCTCTCCTTCCTTTTCCGCAGGGTCTTCCTGCCCCCCTGTGTTCCCTCTTTCCGGGACTCCCCAGAGGCTGAGTCTTCTCCTGCCTGCTGCCCCCTCCTTCGTGCTTTAGCACCAGGCTCCTCCCCAGAGCTCTCCCCACTTCCGCGCGCCTCCACATTTGAACTTGGCGCGCGTACGTTGCTCCTGACCTTCCTTTCAACAGCCACACTGCTCCCGGTACTGCTTTCCGCCCCTTCCGGCAGGACGTCTTGCCCCGATCTCCTTCCCCCCTCTGCTCCTTGTTCTGTTCCTCCCGACACACTGGTAACTCCACCCTCTTCACTCCGTTCCGGTGGAGAAGCAGGTCTCGATCTCCAACTCCCACTGGCGGTTCCCCCTACGTTCCCCTGCTCCTGACTGCTTCCCCCTTGGGCTCCCCTTGGCTTGACCAGGGGGGCTCCCTTTTGGGAATCCTCCGATTCACTGGACGGACTCATGGACCATCTCGGGTCATTGTCGTCCTCTTCCTCGTCAGGCTGGAATCCTTCTCCCTCACTCTCGGTCTCCTTCCTCCTCTGCGCCTCTCTCCCTGAACCCCTGACATCCATCCCCCCCTCGAAGCCCCCCCTTCCCCCCTCCCCCCCATCGGGTGCGGGTTGTGGGAACTGCAGCTCCTCGGAGGTAGATGCAGGATACAGTTCGGCTACGTCCATGACCTCTGCTGGCAGCTCGGTGTACGTGTGTTCGAATTCGGGTTCTTCACCCAAAATGTTCGCAGTTCCCTCTTCCATTGCTACTTCGTCTGGTGCTGCCTGCCAAGGCCCCTTCAGCCATTTCTTGCGCCAGGCTTCCTCTGGTTGCTCATCCCACCAATAAGAGGGCTCTGTGTCCACCCCCGAACACGATCCCCTGGGCGAGTTTGAGTTCGGCGTTCTTTCCTCGGCTGAAGAAAAGCCGTGGAAAGTGCTGCCTGAACATGTGGGGGTAAAGAGCCAGTCATCGAAGTACTCGGCTGGCATGGGTCTATGTGGGAAAAGGGCATGGAACTCGTCCTTTAAAAGAGGTTCGTCTAAAGCGTAGTCCGGCACCCACCCACTGGCACTGACTGGTGCACCCTCTCTGACTAGAAAGTATTCTATTCCCTCTTCCCCCCATCTCGAGTCCAGGATTTCTGTGACCTCGTTGAGTGGTTCGACCCTAGGCGATCCCTCCCTCCTAGGTGACTCTGTGCGTGGCTGCGGTATTGTTTCAGACTCCTGAAACCTGTGCGGGGCCTTGTAGGGAGTGAGCACCGACCTATGAAAAACCGGGTGGACTCTGGAACCTTCGGGGAGGGCTAGTCGAAAAGCCACGGGGTTGATCTTAGCCTCCACCTGGTATGGTCCTAGCTGCCTGTGCCCTAGCTTCTTCTTGGCCAACGACTTGGTTGGCATCGCCTGGGCCGCTAACCACACCCAGTCCCCCACCTGGATGTCCTCTCCCACTCTCCTGCCTTTGTCTGCCTGCACCTTATATGCTTGTTTGGCTAGCTCCAAATGTCTCCGCAGCTCCTCGTGCACCTCTTGTAGTTCTGCAGCGAACTGGTCGGCCTCTTGCGGCTCCCCCTCTCTTGGTGCTACGAACCCCGGGAAGGTCCTGGGATGACGTCCATTGTTCGCGAAGAACGGCGTCACCCCCGTCGACGCATGCTTCGTGTTGTTGTAGGCAAACTCCGCCATCGGTAGGTAGTCCACCCAAGCTGTGGGTCGCTGATTTGCATAACATCTCAGGTACTGCTGCATGATCGCGTTGACCCTCTCGGCCTGGCCGTTGGTTTGTGGATGTCTTGCCGACGCTAGGTTGATCTTGACGCGCAGGATACCTAGGAGCTTCTGCCAAAAATTGGAAATAAACTGGCGCCCCCTGTCGGACAGGATGGCCCGCGGCAGCCCATGCGCCCGGAACACGTGGTCGATGAAGAGCTTGGCGGTCTGTTCCGCCGTCGCCACCTTCGCGCAGGGAATGAAGTGCGCCATCTTGGTGAACAAGTCCACCACCACCAGTACCGCCGTCTTGCCTCTGGAACTGGGCAGGTCAGTGACGAAGTCCAGCGCCACCCTCTCCCACGGTTGCTGTGGTGTTTCCAGTGGTTCCAGCAAGCCCGCCGGCTTCTGGTGTACTGGCTTGGACCTCTGACAAGTGTCACATCTGGCGACGTACTCCGCTACTTCTCCTCGCATCTGGGGCCACCAAAAGTCCCTGGCCACCAGTTCTATTGTCTTCTCCCTGCCGAAATGGCCCGCACTGGGAGCGTCGTGCAACTGCTGCAGAACCTTTGCTCGGAGCTCGTCGCTCGGCACGTAGAGGGCACCCTTGTGAGTTAACAGTCCGTCGCGTAACTGGAACTCATCGTCTCTCAGCGAACCCCTACGCAGCTCCTCTATTTTGGATTGTGCAAACTGATCTACCTGCAACGCGCGTCGCACTGCGTCCAGGTCGACAGCGATGGCAGCGCACGCCCACGCCTGCGGTGCAAAAATGTGCCTGGCTGCTATTGGCGCCGCTTCCTCAAGATATTGCGGTTTCCTGGAGAGCGCATCGGCTATAACGTTGGAGTCCCCTGGGACGTACTCTATCCTGAAGTCGAAATCCGCGAAGAACTCTGCCCAGCGCATGTGTCTTTGGCTCTGGAGTTTCGCCGTGCGCCAATACTCTAAATTCTTGTGATCCGTGCGGACCTGCACTGTGTGCTTGGCTCCAATGAGGAAATGTCGCCACGCTTTGAACGCTGCGTGAATGGCTAACAGCTCCCTGTCCCATATGGTGTAGTTTTGCTCCGCTTTGCTGAGCTTTCTGGAGTAAAAGGCACCGGGTCTCCAGTTTCCATGTGGATCTTCTTGCAGGAGTACGGCTCCAACCGCTCTGTCTGACGCGTCGGTCTCTACTCGTATGGGCTTGCCTGGATTCACGTGCAGCAGCTGCTCCTCGGAGGCGAAAAGGCTTTTAAGCTTCTGAAAAGAGCGCTCCGCCTGTTCCGTCCACACGAACCTCTTTTTCTTGGAACTGAGAGTGTCCGTGATCGCTGCCGTCTCCTTTGCAAAACCTCTGATGAATTTGCGGTAGAAGTTGGCGAAGCCGATGAATCTTTGGACTTCCTTCCGATTGCGAGGGCTCTTCCAGTCCAACACCGCGCGGACCTTGGCGCTGTCCATGGCCAACCCCTTGTCGGACAGCTTGTAGCCTAGGAAATCCACGTCCGTCACATCAAACTGGCACTTCTCTAACTTGGCGTAGAGCTTGTTCTCCCGTAGTCTCTGCAGGACTTCCTTTACGTCCTTCTCATGGGCCTCCTCCGTTTCCGAAAAGATCAGGATGTCGTCGAGGAAACACACGCATTTCTTGTAGAGAAGTCCCGCTAGCACGTGATGCATAAATGCTTGAAAGACGTGAGATCCATTTTGGAGACCAAATGGCATCACTCTGTATTCGTACGTGCCCAGAGGCGTGAACATGGCCGTCTTCCACTCATCGCCCTCCCGGATGCGTATGAGGTTATACGCTCCACGCAGATCCAATTTGGTGAAGATCTTCCCCTTCCTTACGGTTGCCAGGAGATCATCTATCTTGGGCATGGGGAAGGCCTTGGGTTTGGTCTTACTGTTTATGAATCGATAGTCCACAATGAGTCTTTTTTGGGGCGTGTCCTTTTTCTTTACAAAGAAAACAGGACTGCCCCCCACCGCTTTCGATTCTCGGATGAATCCGCGCTTCAAATTGTGCTCTATGAACTCCCTGAGTTCTTGCATCTCGTCCTCAGACATGGAATACAGCTTTGCAGTCGGCAACTGCGCCCCTGGCACCAGGTCGATGGCACAATCATAAGGCCTGTGGGGCGGCAACTGGTCAGCTTCCTTCTCGCAGAAAACCTCCAGGAACCCCTCGTACTTGCGGGGTACTGCCTGCACCATGCCAAGTTGCAACTGCTGCTCAGCTCCCTCCTCCTGGCTGGACTGGATGCAATGTTGAGCACAGTACGATGAGCAAAAGGTGATCTGCCGTTGGTACCACGCTACAGCAGGACTGTGTCTCTCCAGCCAACTCATGCCTAATACTATAGGCGTGTCTGAAAGGCGGGTGACATTGAAGCTGATGACTTCTCGATGATTTCCAATCCTCATCACCATGGGAGGCGTCTGTTGCACAACTTGTCCTCCTAGCAATTTCCTGCCATCCACCGTGACTACGTTCAGAGGTGTTGTCGCTGGCAGAAGCGCTATGCGATGCTGCTTGACAAAGTGCGTCCCCACAAAATCTGCGTTGCTACCAGAATCAATCGTGATGGGGACTTCCAGGGTGGTTCCATTCGGCAACTGAAGTGTTGCAGTGAGCTGCACCGCTGGCTTGGGTGGTAAAGGGTCTGTGCGTTGCAAAAGCGCTGGGGACTGCTCTACAGATTCGCCTGGCTGAGCCCCAGCAGCTCTGCTTCCAGCCAGGCACTGTCGTTTCCCTGAGGTTGCTCTGCTTGCATCCTTTCTGCTGCAACAGTTGCTAAAGCTGCAGTGTGTTTCTGCAGCCTCTGGGGACACTCTTTCGCCATGTGCTGTGCACTGTCGCAAATGTAACACTTCCTGGTCCCTCTAGGAGGCTGTGCCTTTACTGCACCGGAAGCTGGGGCTCTGGCTGTTGCTTGAGCCTTAGCACCACCAAGTTCCATGGGCTCCTCCCCCTGCCTTCCCAGTGGCGAAGGATGTGACTGACTGAACTCCCTGGGGATGAAAGAAGACGTCCTCGCTGGCGGACGCACCTGACGTTCTTTCTCAGTGTGCCAAGGACGTCCCTCGTGCCTTATCCCAATCGCCAAAGCCCTCTGCACAAGCTCCTCCAGGGTCTGGGGTCTGTCTCCCCTGGCAAGTTCATCCTTAATGGGACCGCTGAGCCCCTCCCAGAACAAATCCCTCACAGGTGCACAATCCTTCTCCCAGCTTAGCGCAGTCAGTAAAGCAAAAAATCTGGAATGGTACTGACGCACAGTGGCTTTGCCTTGCCGCAATCCAAAAATTTCCCTGCGTGCAAGATCCACATCTACAGTTGACTGGAAGCAGGCATCCATTGCTTTAATGAATTCATCTGCATCGCGGCGGGCAGGGCCATCTTCACGCCACAAATTGCGCAACCAGTCTCTGGCCGGCCCATGCAAGTGAGAAACAATAAACCCCACTTTCTCCTCCTCATCTTTAAAGTCATGACGAAGCAAGTGCAATGCATACAAAACGTCTGCTCTGAAACTGGGGTAGTGCTTCAGGTTCCCATCGAAGTGGGTGACTAGGCTGCCCCCCCTCCGTCCAAGTCCAATCCCTTCCCTGCTTGCACGTTCCCACCTGGTTTGCAGGTCCTGGCAGCGCTTCTCCGTTTCGTCATGCTTCTTCTGAGACGCAAGGACTGCAGCAGTGAGTTCGGAAACTGTAGTTCGCAGAGCTGTCAACTGCTCCTCCGCACTCATGGCTGTCACCGTTCGTGAGCTTTGCAAAAAAAAAATTTTTGCGTTCTTTGGAGGGGACTTACTGTCAGAGCCACCCTGGGTCCCAGCTCACAAGAGACCAAAGTCCAGTCCAAGTTATATACAAAAGGTTTTATTGAAGATCATTGTCGTCATTACATTCAAACTCCGTGGCTCCACATCTGTTACCCTTAGATGTTAGAAGTCCCCTCTGAGTCCGTCCCTCCCCTGCACCAATTTAAGAGGCTTGTGCTGCTCCACCTTTTCCTCTCCTTCCTTTTCCGCAGGGTCTTCCTGCCCCCCTGTGTTCCCTCTTTCCGGGACTCCCCAGAGGCTGAGTCTTCTCCTGCCTGCTGCCCCCTCCTTCGTGCTTTAGCACCAGGCTCCTCCCCAGAGCTCTCCCCACTTCCGCGCGCCTCCACATTTGAACTTGGCGCGCGTACGTTGCTCCTGACCTTCCTTTCAACAGCCACACTGCTCCCGGTACTGCTTTCCGCCCCTTCCGGCAGGACGTCTTGCCCCGATCTCCTTCCCCCCTCTGCTCCTTGTTCTGTTCCTCCCGACACACTGGTAACTCCACCCTCTTCACTCCGTTCCGGTGGAGAAGCAGGTCTCGATCTCCAACTCCCACTGGCGGTTCCCCCTACGTTCCCCTGCTCCTGACTGCTTCCCCCTTGGGCTCCCCTTGGCTTGACCAGGGGGGCTCCCTTTTGGGAATCCTCCGATTCACTGGACGGACTCATGGACCATCTCGGGTCATTGTCGTCCTCTTCCTCGTCAGGCTGGAATCCTTCTCCCTCACTCTCGGTCTCCTCCCTCCTCTGCGCCTCTCTCCCTGAACCCCTGACAGTTAGGGTTAGGGTTAGGGTTAGGGTTAGGGTTAGGGTTAGGGTTAGGGTTAGGGTTAGGGTTAGGGTTAGGGTTAGGGTTAGGGTTAGGGTTAGGGTTAGGGTTAGGGTTAGGGTTAGGGTTAGGGTTAGGGTTAGGGTTAGGGTTAGGGTTAGGGTTAGGGTTAGGGTTAGGGTTAGGGTTAGGGTTAGGGTTAGGGTTAGGGTTAGGGTTAGGGTTAGGGTTAGGGTTAGGGTTAGGGTTAGGGTTAGGGTTAGGGTTAGGGTTAGGGTTAGGGTTAGGGTTAGGGTTAGGGTTAGGGTTAGGGTTAGGGTTAGGGTTAGGGTTAGGGTTAGGGTTAGGGTTAGGGTTAGGGTTAGGGTTAGGGTTAGGGTTAGGGTTAGGGTTAGGGTTAGGGTTAGGGTTAGGGTTAGGGTTAGGGTTAGGGTTAGGGTTAGGGTTAGGGTTAGGGTTAGGGTTAGGGTTAGGGTTAGGGTTAGGGTTAGGGTTAGGGTTAGGGTTAGGGTTAGGGTTAGGGTTAGGGTTAGGGTTAGGGTTAGGGTTAGGGTTAGGGTTAGGGTTAGGGTTAGGGTTAGGGTTAGGGTTAGGGTTAGGGTTAGGGTTAGGGTTAGGGTTAGGGTTAGGGTTAGGGTTAGGGTTAGGGTTAGGGTTAGGGTTAGGGTTAGGGTTAGGGTTAGGGTTAGGGTTAGGGTTAGGGTTAGGGTTAGGGTTAGGGTTAGGGTTAGGGTTAGGGTTAGGGTTAGGGTTAGGGTTAGGGTTAGGGTTAGGGTTAGGGTTAGGGTTAGGGTTAGGGTTAGGGTTAGGGTTAGGGTTAGGGTTAGGGTTAGGGTTAGGGTTAGGGTTAGGGTCAGGGGTTCAGGGAGAGAGGCGCAGAGGAGGGAGGAGACCGAGAGTGAGGGAGAAGGATTCCAGCCTGACGAGGAAGAGGACGACAATGACCCGAGATGGTCCATGAGTCTGTCCAGTGAATCGGAGGATTCCCAAAAGGGAGCCCCCCTGGTCAAGCCAAGGGGAGCCCAAGGGGGAAGCAGTCAGGAGCAGGGGAACGTAGGGGGAACCGCCAGTGGGAGTTGGAGATCGAGACCGGCTTCTCCACCGGAACGGAGTGAAGAGGGTGGAGTTACCAGTGTGTCGGGAGGAACAGAACAAGGAGCAGAGGGGGGAAGGAGATCAGGGCAAGACGTCCTGCCGGAAGAGGCGGAGAAAGCAGTACCGGGAGCAGTGTGGCTGTTGAAAGGAAGGTCAGGAGCAACGTACGCGCGCCAAGTTCAAATGTGGAGGCGCGCGGAAGTGGGGAGAGCTCTGGGGAGGAGCCTGGTGCTAAAGCACGAAGGAGGGGGCAGCAGGCAGGAGAAGACTCAGCCTCTGGGGAGTCCCGGAAAGAGGGAACACAGGGGGGCAGGAAGACCCTGCGGAAAAGGAAGGAGAGGAAAAGGTGGAGCAGCACAAGCCTCTTAAATTGGTGCAGGGGAGGGACGGATTCAGAGGGGACTTCTAACATCTAAGGGTAACAGATGCGGAGCCACGGACTTTGGATGTAATGACGACAATGATCTTCAATAAAACCTTTTGTATATAACTTGGACTGGACTTTGGTCTCTTGTGAGCTGGGACCCAGGGTGGCTCTGACAGTAAGTCCCCTCAAAAGAACGCAAAGATTTTTTTTTGCAAAGCTCACGAACGGTGACAGCCATGAGTGCGGAGGAGCAGTTGACAGCTCTGCGAACTACAGTTTCCGAACTCACTGCTGCAGTCCTTGCGTCTCAGAAGAAGCATGACGAAATGGAGAAGCGCTGCCAGGACCTGCAAACCAGGTGGGAACGTGCAAGCAGGGAAGGGTTCCCAGGGTCCAGATCAGAAGGGATTGGACTTGGACGGAGGGGGGGCAGACTAGTCACCCACTTCGATGGGAACCTGAAGCACTACCCCAGTTTCAGAGCAGACGTTTTGTATGCATTGCACTTGCTTCGTCATGACTTTAAAGATGAGGAGGAGAAAGTGGGGTTTATTGTTTCTCACTTGCATGGGCCGGCCAGAGACTGGTTGCGCAATTTGTGGCGTGAAGATGGCCCTGCCCGCCGCGATGCAGATGAATTCATTAAAGCAATGGATGCCTGCTTCCAGTCAACTGTAGATGTGGATCTTGCACGCAGGGAAATTTTTGGATTGCGGCAAGGCAAAGCCACTGTGCGTCAGTACCATTCCAGATTTTTTGCTTTACTGACTGCGCTAAGCTGGGAGAAGGATGGTGCACCTGTGAGGGATTTGTTCTGGGAGGGGCTCAGCGGTCCCATTAAGGATGAACTTGCCAGGGGAGACAGACCCCAGACCCTGGAGGAGCTTGTGCAGAGGGCTTTGGCGATTGGGATAAGGCACGAGGGACGTCCTTGGCACACTGAGGAAGAACGTCAGGTGCGTCCACCAGCGAGGACGTCTTCTTTCATCCCCAGGGAGTTCAGTCAGTCACATCCTTCGCCACTGGGAAGGCAGGGGGAGGAGCCCATGGAACTTGGTGGTGCTAAGGCTCAAGCAACAGCCAGAGCCCCAGCTTCCGGTGCAGTAAAGGCACAGCCTCCTAGAGGGACCAGGAAGTGTTACATTTGCGACAGTGCACAGCACATGGCGAAAGAGTGTCCCCAGAGGCTGCAGAAACACACTGCAGCTTTAGCAACTGTTGCAGCAGAAATGATGCAAGCAGAGCAACCTCAGGGAAACGACAGTGCCTGGCTGGAAGCAGAGCTGCTGGGGCTCAGCCAGGCGAATCTGTAGAGCAGTCCCCAGCGCTTTTGCAACGCACAGACCCTTTACCACCCAAGCCAGCGGTGCAGCTCACTGCAACACTTCAGTTGCCGAATGGAACCACCCTGGAAGTCCCCATCACGATTGATTCTGGGAGCAACGCAGATTTTGTGGGGACGCACTTTGTCAAGCAGCATCGCATAGCGCTTCTGCCAGCGACAACACCTCTGAACGTAGTCACGGTGGATGGCAGGAAATTGCTAGGAGGACAAGTTGTGCAACAGACGCCTCCCATGGTGATGAGGATTGGAAATCATCGAGAAGTCATCAGCTTCAATGTCACCCGCCTTTCAGACACGCCTATAGTATTAGGCATGAGTTGGCTGGAGAGACACAGTCCTGCTGTAGCGTGGTACCAACGGCAGATCACCTTTTGCTCATCGTACTGTGCTCAACATTGCATCCAGTCCAGCCAGGAGGAGGGAGCTGAGCAGCAGTTGCAACTTGGCATGGTGCAGGCAGTACCCCGCAAGTACGAGGGGTTCCTGGAGGTTTTCTGCGAGAAGGAAGCTGACCAGTTGCCGCCCCACAGGCCTTATGATTGTGCCATCGACCTGGTGCCAGGGGCGCAGTTGCCGACTGCAAAGCTGTATTCCATGTCTGAGGACGAGATGCAAGAACTCAGGGAGTTCATAGAGCACAATTTGAAGCGCGGATTCATCCGAGAATCGAAAGCGGTGGGGGGCAGTCCTGTTTTCTTTGTAAAGAAGAAGGACACGCCCCAAAAAAGACTCATTGTGGACTATCGATTCATAAACAGTAAGACCAAACCCAAGGCCTTCCCCATGCCCAAGATAGATGATCTCCTGGCAACCGTAAGGAAGGGGAAGATCTTCACCAAATTGGATCTGCGTGGAGCGTATAACCTCATACGCATCCGGGAGGGCGATGAGTGGAAGACGGCCATGTTCACGCCTCTGGGCACGTACGAATACAGAGTGATGCCATTTGGTCTCCAAAATGGATCTCACGTCTTTCAAGCATTTATGCATCACGTGCTAGCGGGACTTCTCTACAAGAAATGCGTGTGTTTCCTCGACGACATCCTGATCTTTTCGGAAACGGAGGAGGCCCATGAGAAGGACGTAAAGGAAGTCCTGCAGAGACTACGGGAGAACAAGCTCTACGCCAAGTTAGAGAAGTGCCAGTTTGATGTGACGGACGTGGATTTCCTAGGCTACAAGCTGTCCGACAAGGGGCTGGCCATGGACAGCGCCAAGGTCCGCGCGGTGTTGGACTGGAAGAGCCCTCGCAATCGGAAGGAAGTCCAAAGATTCATCGGCTTCGCCAACTTCTACCGCAAATTCATCAGAGGTTTTGCAAAGGAGACGGCAGCGATCACGGACACTCTCAGTTCCAAGAAAAAGAGGTTCGTGTGGACGGAACAGGCGGAGCGCTCTTTTCAGAAGCTTAAAAGCCTTTTCGCCTCCGAGGAGCAGCTGCTGCACGTGAATCCAGGCAAGCCCATACGAGTAGAGACCGACGCGTCAGACAGAGCGGTTGGAGCCGTACTCCTGCAAGAAGATCCACATGGAAACTGGAGACCCGGTGCCTTTTACTCCAGAAAGCTCAGCAAAGCGGAGCAAAACTACACCATATGGGACAGGGAGCTGTTAGCCATTCACGCAGCGTTCAAAGCGTGGCGACATTTCCTCATTGGAGCCAAGCACACAGTGCAGGTCCGCACGGATCACAAGAATTTAGAGTATTGGCGCACGGCGAAACTCCAGAGCCAAAGACACATGCGCTGGGCAGAGTTCTTCGCGGATTTCGACTTCAGGATAGAGTACGTCCCAGGGGACTCCAACGTTATAGCCGATGCGCTCTCCAGGAAACCGCAATATCTTGAGGAAGCGGCGCCAATAGCAGCCAGGCACATTTTTGCACCGCAGGCGTGGGCGTGCGCTGCCATCGCTGTCGACCTGGACGCAGTGCGACGCGCGTTGCAGGTAGATCAGTTTGCACAATCCAAAATAGAGGAGCTGCGTAGGGGTTCGCTGAGAGACGATGAGTTCCAGTTACGCGACGGACTGTTAACTCACAAGGGTGCCCTCTACGTGCCGAGCGACGAGCTCCGAGCAAAGGTTCTGCAGCAGTTGCACGACGCTCCCAGTGCGGGCCATTTCGGCAGGGAGAAGACAATAGAACTGGTGGCCAGGGACTTTTGGTGGCCCCAGATGCGAGGAGAAGTAGCGGAGTACGTCGCCAGATGTGACACTTGTCAGAGGTCCAAGCCAGTACACCAGAAGCCGGCGGGCTTGCTGGAACCACTGGAAACACCACAGCAACCGTGGGAGAGGGTGGCGCTGGACTTCGTCACTGACCTGCCCAGTTCCAGAGGCAAGACGGCGGTACTGGTGGTGGTGGACTTGTTCACCAAGATGGCGCACTTCATTCCCTGCGCGAAGGTGGCGACGGCGGAACAGACCGCCAAGCTCTTCATCGACCACGTGTTCCGGGCGCATGGGCTGCCGCGGGCCATCCTGTCCGACAGGGGGCGCCAGTTTATTTCCAATTTTTGGCAGAAGCTCCTAGGTATCCTGCGCGTCAAGATCAACCTAGCGTCGGCAAGACATCCACAAACCAACGGCCAGGCCGAGAGGGTCAACGCGATCATGCAGCAGTACCTGAGATGTTATGCAAATCAGCGACCCACAGCTTGGGTGGACTACCTACCGATGGCGGAGTTTGCCTACAACAACACGAAGCATGCGTCGACGGGGGTGACGCCGTTCTTCGCGAACAATGGACGTCATCCCAGGACCTTCCCGGGGTTCGTAGCACCAAGAGAGGGGGAGCCGCAAGAGGCCGACCAGTTCGCTGCAGAACTACAAGAGGTGCACGAGGAGCTGCGGAGACATTTGGAGCTAGCCAAACAAGCATATAAGGTGCAGGCAGACAAAGGCAGAAGAGTGGGAGAGGACATCCAGGTGGGGGACTGGGTGTGGTTAGCGGCCCAGGCGATGCCAACCAAGTCGTTGGCCAAGAAGAAGCTAGGGCACAGGCAGCTAGGACCATACCAGGTGGAGGCTAAGATCAACCCCGTGGCTTTTCGACTGGCCCTCCCCGAAGGTTCCAGAGTCCACCCGGTTTTTCATAGGTCGGTGCTCACTCCCTACAAGGCCCCGCACAGGTTTCAGGAGTCTGAAACAGTACCGCAGCCACGCACAGAGTCACCTAGGAGGGAGGGATCGCCTAGGGTCGAACCACTCAACGAGGTCACAGAGATCCTGGACTCGAGATGGGGGGAAGAGGGAATAGAATACTTTCTAGTCAGAGAGGGTGCACCAGTCAGTGCCAGTGGGTGGGTGCCGGACTACGCTTTAGACGAACCTCTTTTAAAGGACGAGTTCCATGCCCTTTTCCCACATAGACCCATGCCAGCCGAGTACTTCGATGACTGGCTCTTTACCCCCACATGTTCAGGCAGCACTTTCCACGGCTTTTCTTCAGCCGAGGAAAGAACGCCGAACTCAAACTCGCCCAGGGGATCGTGTTCGGGGGTGGACACAGAGCCCTCTTATTGGTGGGATGAGCAACCAGAGGAAGCCTGGCGCAAGAAATGGCTGAAGGGGCCTTGGTCGGCAGCACCAGACGAAGTAGCAATGGAAGAGGGAACTGCGAACATTTTGGGTGAAGAACCCGAATTCGAACACACGTACACCGAGCTGCCAGCAGAGGTCATGGACGTAGCCGAACTGTATCCTGCATCTACCTCCGAGGAGCTGCAGTTCCCACAACCCGCACCCGATGGGGAGGAGGGGGGAAGGGGGGGCTTCGAGGGGGGGATGGATGTCAGGGGTTCAGGGAGAGAGGCGCAGAGGAGGGAGGAGACCGAGAGTGAGGGAGAAGGATTCCAGCCTGACGAGGAAGAGGACGACAATGACCCGAGATGGTCCATGAGTCCGTCCAGTGAATCGGAGGATTCCCAAAAGGGAGCCCCCCTGGTCAAGCCAAGGGGAGCCCAAGGGGGAAGCAGTCAGGAGCAGGGGAACGTAGGGGGAACCGCCAGTGGGAGTTGGAGATCGAGACCGGCTTCTCCACCGGAACGGAGTGAAGAGGGTGGAGTTACCAGTGTGTCGGGAGGAACAGAACAAGGAGCAGAGGGGGGAAGGAGATCAGGGCAAGACGTCCTGCCGGAAGAGGCGGAAAGCAGTACCGGGAGCAGTGTGGCTGTTGAAAGGAAGGTCAGGAGCAACGTACGCGCGCCAAGTTCAAATGTGGAGGCGCGCGGAAGTGGGGAGAGCTCTGGGGAGGAGCCTGGTGCTAAAGCACGAAGGAGGGGGCAGCAGGCAGGAGAAGACTCAGCCTCTGGGGAGTCCCGGAAAGAGGGAACACAGGGGGGCAGGAAGACCCTGCGGAAAAGGAAGGAGAGGAAAAGGTGGAGCAGCACAAGCCTCTTAAATTGGTGCAGGGGAGGGACGGATTCAGAGGGGACTTCTAACATCTAAGGGTAACAGATGCGGAGCCACGGACTTTGGATGTAATGACGACAATGATCTTCAATAAAACCTTTTGTATATAACTTGGACTGGACTTTGGTCTCTTGTGAGCTGGGACCCAGGGTGGCTCTGACAGTTAGGGTTAGGGTTAGGGTTAGGGTTAGGGTTAGGGTTAGGGTTAGGGTTAGGGTTAGGGTTAGGGTTAGGGTTAGGGTTAGGGTTAGGGTTAGGGTTAGGGTTAGGGTTAGGGTTAGGGTTAGGGTTAGGGTTAGGGTTAGGGTTAGGGTTAGGGTTAGGGTTAGGGTTAGGGTTAGGGTTAGGGTTAGGGTTAGGGTTAGGGTTAGGGTCAGAGCCACCCTGGGTCCCAGCTCACAAGAGACCAAAGTCCAGTCCAAGTTATATACAAAAGGTTTTATTGAAGATCATTGTCGTCATTACATCCAAAGTCCGTGGCTCCGCATCTGTTACCCTTAGATGTTAGAAGTCCCCTCTGAATCCGTCCCTCCCCTGCACCAATTTAAGAGGCTTGTGCTGCTCCACCTTTTCCTCTCCTTCCTTTTCCGCAGGGTCTTCCTGCCCCCCTGTGTTCCCTCTTTCCGGGACTCCCCAGAGGCTGAGTCTTCTCCTGCCTGCTGCCCCCTCCTTCGTGCTTTAGCACCAGGCTCCTCCCCAGAGCTCTCCCCACTTCCGCGCGCCTCCACATTTGAACTTGGCGCGCGTACGTTGCTCCTGACCTTCCTTTCAACAGCCACACTGCTCCCGGTACTGCTTTCCGCCTCTTCCGGCAGGACGTCTTGCCCTGATCTCCTTCCCCCCTCTGCTCCTTGTTCTGTTCCTCCCGACACACTGGTAACTCCACCCTCTTCACTCCGTTCCGGTGGAGAAGCCGGTCTCGATCTCCAACTCCCACTGGCGGTTCCCCCTACGTTCCCCTGCTCCTGACTGCTTCCCCCTTGGGCTCCCCTTGGCTTGACCAGGGGGGCTCCCTTTTGGGAATCCTCCGATTCACTGGACGGACTCATGGACCATCTCGGGTCATTGTCGTCCTCTTCCTCGTCAGGCTGGAATCCTTCTCCCTCACTCTCGGTCTCCTCCCTCCTCTGCGCCTCTCTCCCTGAACCCCTGACATCCATCCCCCCCTCGAAGCCCCCCCTTCCCCCCTCCTCCCCATCGGGTGCGGGTTGTGGGAACTGCAGCTCCTCGGAGGTAGATGCAGGATACAGTTCGGCTACGTCCATGACCTCTGCTGGCAGCTCGGTGTACGTGTGTTCGAATTCGGGTTCTTCACCCAAAATGTTCGCAGTTCCCTCTTCCATTGCTACTTCGTCTGGTGCTGCCGACCAAGGCCCCTTCAGCCATTTCTTGCGCCAGGCTTCCTCTGGTTGCTCATCCCACCAATAAGAGGGCTCTGTGTCCACCCCCGAACACGATCCCCTGGGCGAGTTTGAGTTCGGCGTTCTTTCCTCGGCTGAAGAAAAGCCGTGGAAAGTGCTGCCTGAACATGTGGGGGTAAAGAGCCAGTCATCGAAGTACTCGGCTGGCATGGGTCTATGTGGGAAAAGGGCATGGAACTCGTCCTTTAAAAGAGGTTCGTCTAAAGCGTAGTCCGGCACCCACCCACTGGCACTGACTGGTGCACCCTCTCTGACTAGAAAGTATTCTATTCCCTCTTCCCCCCATCTCGAGTCCAGGATCTCTGTGACCTCGTTGAGTGGTTCGACCCTAGGCGATCCCTCCCTCCTAGGTGACTCTGTGCGTGGCTGCGGTACTGTTTCAGACTCCTGAAACCTGTGCGGGGCCTTGTAGGGAGTGAGCACCGACCTATGAAAAACCGGGTGGACTCTGGAACCTTCGGGGAGGGCCAGTCGAAAAGCCACGGGGTTGATCTTAGCCTCCACCTGGTATGGTCCTAGCTGCCTGTGCCCTAGCTTCTTCTTGGCCAACGACTTGGTTGGCATCGCCTGGGCCGCTAACCACACCCAGTCCCCCACCTGGATGTCCTCTCCCACTCTTCTGCCTTTGTCTGCCTGCACCTTATATGCTTGTTTGGCTAGCTCCAAATGTCTCCGCAGCTCCTCGTGCACCTCTTGTAGTTCTGCAGCGAACTGGTCGGCCTCTTGCGGCTCCCCCTCTCTTGGTGCTACGAACCCCGGGAAGGTCCTGGGATGACGTCCATTGTTCGCGAAGAACGGCGTCACCCCCGTCGACGCATGCTTCGTGTTGTTGTAGGCAAACTCCGCCATCGGTAGGTAGTCCACCCAAGCTGTGGGTCGCTGATTTGCATAACATCTCAGGTACTGCTGCATGATCGCGTTGACCCTCTCGGCCTGGCCGTTGGTTTGTGGATGTCTTGCCGACGCTAGGTTGATCTTGACGCGCAGGATACCTAGGAGCTTCTGCCAAAAATTGGAAATAAACTGGCGCCCCCTGTCGGACAGGATGGCCCGCGGCAGCCCATGCGCCCGGAACACGTGGTCGATGAAGAGCTTGGCGGTCTGTTCCGCCGTCGCCACCTTCGCGCAGGGAATGAAGTGCGCCATCTTGGTGAACAAGTCCACCACCACCAGTACCGCCGTCTTGCCTCTGGAACTGGGCAGGTCAGTGACGAAGTCCAGCGCCACCCTCTCCCACGGTTGCTGTGGTGTTTCCAGTGGTTCCAGCAAGCCCGCCGGCTTCTGGTGTACTGGCTTGGACCTCTGACAAGTGTCACATCTGGCGACGTACTCCGCTACTTCTCCTCGCATCTGGGGCCACCAAAAGTCCCTGGCCACCAGTTCTATTGTCTTCTCCCTGCCGAAATGGCCCGCACTGGGAGCGTCGTGCAACTGCTGCAGAACCTTTGCTCGGAGCTCGTCGCTCGGCACGTAGAGGGCACCCTTGTGAGTTAACAGTCCGTCGCGTAACTGGAACTCATCGTCTCTCAGCGAACCCCTACGCAGCTCCTCTATTTTGGATTGTGCAAACTGATCTACCTGCAACGCGCGTCGCACTGCGTCCAGGTCGACAGCGATGGCAGCGCACGCCCACGCCTGCGGTGCAAAAATGTGCCTGGCTGCTATTGGCGCCGCTTCCTCAAGATATTGCGGTTTCCTGGAGAGCGCATCGGCTATAACGTTGGAGTCCCCTGGGACGTACTCTATCCTGAAGTCGAAATCCGCGAAGAACTCTGCCCAGCGCATGTGTCTTTGGCTCTGGAGTTTCGCCGTGCGCCAATACTCTAAATTCTTGTGATCCGTGCGGACCTGCACTGTGTGCTTGGCTCCAATGAGGAAATGTCGCCACGCTTTGAACGCTGCGTGAATGGCTAACAGCTCCCTGTCCCATATGGTGTAGTTTTGCTCCGCTTTGCTGAGCTTTCTGGAGTAAAAGGCACCGGGTCTCCAGTTTCCATGTGGATCTTCTTGCAGGAGTACGGCTCCAACCGCTCTGTCTGACGCGTCGGTCTCTACTCGTATGGGCTTGCCTGGATTCACGTGCAGCAGCTGCTCCTCGGAGGCGAAAAGGCTTTTAAGCTTCTGAAAAGAGCGCTCCGCCTGTTCCGTCCACACGAACCTCTTTTTCTTGGAACTGAGAGTGTCCGTGATCGCTGCCGTCTCCTTTGCAAAACCTCTGATGAATTTGCGGTAGAAGTTGGCGAAGCCGATGAATCTTTGGACTTCCTTCCGATTGCGAGGGCTCTTCCAGTCCAACACCGCGCGGACCTTGGCGCTGTCCATGGCCAGCCCCTTGTCGGACAGCTTGTAGCCTAGGAAATCCACGTCCGTCACATCAAACTGGCACTTCTCTAACTTGGCGTAGAGCTTGTTCTCCCGTAGTCTCTGCAGGACTTCCTTTACGTCCTTCTCATGGGCCTCCTCCGTTTCCGAAAAGATCAGGATGTCGTCGAGGAAACACACGCATTTCTTGTAGAGAAGTCCCGCTAGCACGTGATGCATAAATGCTTGAAAGACGTGAGATCCATTTTGGAGACCAAATGGCATCACTCTGTATTCGTACGTGCCCAGAGGCGTGAACATGGCCGTCTTCCACTCATCGCCCTCCCGGATGCGTATGAGGTTATACGCTCCACGCAGATCCAATTTGGTGAAGATCTTCCCCTTCCTTACGGTTGCCAGGAGATCATCTATCTTGGGCATGGGGAAGGCCTTGGGTTTGGTCTTACTGTTTATGAATCGATAGTCCACAATGAGTCTTTTTTGGGGCGTGTCCTTCTTCTTTACAAAGAAAACAGGACTGCCCCCCACCGCTTTCGATTCTCGGATGAATCCGCGCTTCAAATTGTGCTCTATGAACTCCCTGAGTTCTTGCATCTCGTCCTCAGACATGGAATACAGCTTTGCAGTCGGCAACTGCGCCCCTGGCACCAGGTCGATGGCACAATCATAAGGCCTGTGGGGCGGCAACTGGTCAGCTTCCTTCTCGCAGAAAACCTCCAGGAACCCCTCGTACTTGCGGGGTACTGCCTGCACCATGCCAAGTTGCAACTGCTGCTCAGCTCCCTCCTCCTGGCTGGACTGGATGCAATGTTGAGCACAGTACGATGAGCAAAAGGTGATCTGCCGTTGGTACCACGCTACAGCAGGACTGTGTCTCTCCAGCCAACTCATGCCTAATACTATAGGCGTGTCTGAAAGGCGGGTGACATTGAAGCTGATGACTTCTCGATGATTTCCAATCCTCATCACCATGGGAGGCGTCTGTTGCACAACTTGTCCTCCTAGCAATTTCCTGCCATCCACCGTGACTACGTTCAGAGGTGTTGTCGCTGGCAGAAGCGCTATGCGATGCTGCTTGACAAAGTGCGTCCCCACAAAATCTGCGTTGCTCCCAGAATCAATCGTGATGGGGACTTCCAGGGTGGTTCCATTCGGCAACTGAAGTGTTGCAGTGAGCTGCACCGCTGGCTTGGGTGGTAAAGGGTCTGTGCGTTGCAAAAGCGCTGGGGACTGCTCTACAGATTCGCCTGGCTGAGCCCCAGCAGCTCTGCTTCCAGCCAGGCACTGTCGTTTCCCTGAGGTTGCTCTGCTTGCATCATTTCTGCTGCAACAGTTGCTAAAGCTGCAGTGTGTTTCTGCAGCCTCTGGGGACACTCTTTCGCCATGTGCTGTGCACTGTCGCAAATGTAACACTTCCTGGTCCCTCTAGGAGGCTGTGCCTTTACTGCACCGGAAGCTGGGGCTCTGGCTGTTGCTTGAGCCTTAGCACCACCAAGTTCCATGGGCTCCTCCCCCTGCCTTCCCAGTGGCGAAGGATGTGACTGACTGAACTCCCTGGGGATGAAAGAAGACGTCCTCGCTGGTGGACGCACCTGACGTTCTTCCTCAGTGTGCCAAGGACGTCCCTCGTGCCTTATCCCAATCGCCAAAGCCCTCTGCACAAGCTCCTCCAGGGTCTGGGGTCTGTCTCCCCTGGCAAGTTCATCCTTAATGGGACCGCTGAGCCCCTCCCAGAACAAATCCCTCACAGGTGCACCATCCTTCTCCCAGCTTAGCGCAGTCAGTAAAGCAAAAAATCTGGAATGGTACTGACGCACAGTGGCTTTGCCTTGCCGCAATCCAAAAATTTCCCTGCGTGCAAGATCCACATCTACAGTTGACTGGAAGCAGGCATCCATTGCTTTAATGAATTCATCTGCATCGCGGCGGGCAGGGCCATCTTCACGCCACAAATTGCGCAACCAGTCTCTGGCCGGCCCATGCAAGTGAGAAACAATAAACCCCACTTTCTCCTCCTCATCTTTAAAGTCATGACGAAGCAAGTGCAATGCATACAAAACGTCTGCTCTGAAACTGGGGTAGTGCTTCAGGTTCCCATCGAAGTGGGTGACTAGTCTGCCCCCCCTCCGTCCAAGTCCAATCCCTTCTGATCTGGACCCTGGGAACCCTTCCCTGCTTGCACGTTCCCACCTGGTTTGCAGGTCCTGGCAGCGCTTCTCCATTTCGTCATGCTTCTTCTGAGACGCAAGGACTGCAGCAGTGAGTTCGGAAACTGTAGTTCGCAGAGCTGTCAACTGCTCCTCCGCACTCATGGCTGTCACCGTTCGTGAGCTTTGCAAAAAAAAATCTTTGCGTTCTTTGGAGGGGACTTACTGTCAGAGCCACCCTGGGTCCCAGCTCACAAGAGACCAAAGTCCAGTCCAAGTTATATACAAAAGGTTTTATTGAAGATCATTGTCGTCATTACATCCAAAGTCCGTGGCTCCGCATCTGTTACCCTTAGATGTTAGAAGTCCCCTCTGAATCCGTCCCTCCCCTGCACCAATTTAAGAGGCTTGTGCTGCTCCACCTTTTCCTCTCCTTCCTTTTCCGCAGGGTCTTCCTGCCCCCCTGTGTTCCCTCTTTCCGGGACTCCCCAGAGGCTGAGTCTTCTCCTGCCTGCTGCCCCCTCCTTCGTGCTTTAGCACCAGGCTCCTCCCCAGAGCTCTCCCCACTTCCGCGCGCCTCCACATTTGAACTTGGCGCGCGTACGTTGCTCCTGACCTTCCTTTCAACAGCCACACTGCTCCCGGTACTGCTTTCCGCCTCTTCCGGCAGGACGTCTTGCCCTGATCTCCTTCCCCCCTCTGCTCCTTGTTCTGTTCCTCCCGACACACTGGTAACTCCACCCTCTTCACTCCGTTCCGGTGGAGAAGCCGGTCTCGATCTCCAACTCCCACTGGCGGTTCCCCCTACGTTCCCCTGCTCCTGACTGCTTCCCCCTTGGGCTCCCCTTGGCTTGACCAGGGGGGCTCCCTTTTGGGAATCCTCCGATTCACTGGACGGACTCATGGACCATCTCGGGTCATTGTCGTCCTCTTCCTCGTCAGGCTGGAATCCTTCTCCCTCACTCTCGGTCTCCTCCCTCCTCTGCGCCTCTCTCCCTGAACCCCTGACAGTTAGGGTTAGGGTTAGGGTTAGGGTTAGGGTTAGGGTTAGGGTTAGGGTTAGGGTTAGGGTTAGGGTTAGGGTTAGGGTTAGGGTTAGGGTTAGGGTTAGGGTTAGGGTTAGGGTTAGGGTTAGGGTTAGGGTTAGGGTTAGGGTTAGGGTTAGGGTTAGGGTTAGGGTTAGGGTTAGGGTTAGGGTTAGGGTTAGGGTCAGGGGTTCAGGGAGAGAGGCGCAGAGGAGGGAGGAGACCGAGAGTGAGGGAGAAGGATTCCAGCCTGACGAGGAAGAGGACGACAATGACCCGAGATGGTCCATGAGTCCGTCCAGTGGATCGGAGGATTCCCAAAAGGGAGCCCCCCTGGTCAAGCCAAGGGGAGCCCAAGGGGGAAGCAGTCAGGAGCAGGGGAACGTAGGGGGAACCGCCAGTGGGAGTTGGAGATCGAGACCTGCTTCTCCACCGGAACGGAGTGAAGAGGGTGGAGTTACCAGTGTGTCGGGAGGAACAGAACAAGGAGCAGAGGGGGGAAGGAGATCGGGGCAAGACGTCCTGCCGGAAGGGGCGGAAAGCAGTACCGGGAGCAGTGTGGCTGTTGAAAGGAAGGTGAGGAGCAACGTACGCGCGCCAAGTTCAAATGTGGAGGCGCGCGGAAGTGGGGAGAGCTCTGGGGAGGAGCCTGGTGCTAAAGCACGAAGGAGGGGGCAGCAGGCAGGAGAAGACTCAGCCTCTGGGGAGTCCCGGAAAGAGGGAACACAGGGGGGCAGGAAGACCCTGCGGAAAAGGAAGGAGAGGAAAAGGTGGAGCAGCACAAGCCTCTTAAATTGGTGCAGGGGAGGGACGGACTCAGAGGGGACTTCTAACATCTAAGGGTAACAGATGTGGAGCCACGGAGTTTGGATGTAATGACGACAATGATCTTCAATAAAACCTTTTGTATATAACTTGGACTGGACTTTGGTCTCTTGTGAGCTGGGACCCAGGGTGGCTCTGACAGTAAGTCCCCTCCAAAGAACGCAAAAATTTTTTTTTGCAAAGCTCACGAACGGTGACAGCCATGAGTGCGGAGGAGCAGTTGACAGCTCTGCGAACTACAGTTTCCGAACTCACTGCTGCAGTCCTTGCGTCTCAGAAGAAGCATGACGAAACGGAGAAGCGCTGCCAGGACCTGCAAACCAGGTGGGAACGTGCAAGCAGGGAAGGGATTGGACTTGGACGGAGGGGGGGCAGCCTAGTCACCCACTTCGATGGGAACCTGAAGCACTACCCCAGTTTCAGAGCAGACGTTTTGTATGCATTGCACTTGCTTCGTCATGACTTTAAAGATGAGGAGGAGAAAGTGGGGTTTATTGTTTCTCACTTGCATGGGCCGGCCAGAGACTGGTTGCGCAATTTGTGGCGTGAAGATGGCCCTGCCCGCCGCGATGCAGATGAATTCATTAAAGCAATGGATGCCTGCTTCCAGTCAACTGTAGATGTGGATCTTGCACGCAGGGAAATTTTTGGATTGCGGCAAGGCAAAGCCACTGTGCGTCAGTACCATTCCAGATTTTTTGCTTTACTGACTGCGCTAAGCTGGGAGAAGGATTGTGCACCTGTGAGGGATTTGTTCTGGGAGGGGCTCAGCGGTCCCATTAAGGATGAACTTGCCAGGGGAGACAGACCCCAGACCCTGGAGGAGCTTGTGCAGAGGGCTTTGGCGATTGGGATAAGGCACGAGGGACGTCCTTGGCACACTGAGGAAGAACGTCAGGTGCGTCCACCAGCGAGGACGTCTTCTTTCATCCCCAGGGAGTTCAGTCAGTCACATCCTTCGCCACTGGGAAGGCAGGGGGAGGAGCCCATGGAACTTGGTGGTGCTAAGGCTCAAGCAACAGCCAGAGCCCCAGCTTCCGGTGCAGTAAAGGCACAGCCTCCTAGAGGGACCAGGAAGTGTTACATTTGCGACAGTGCACAGCACATGGCGAAAGAGTGTCCCCAGAGGCTGCAGAAACACACTGCAGCTTTAGCAACTGTTGCAGCAGAAATGATGCAAGCAGAGCAACCTCAGGGAAACGACAGTGCCTGGCTGGAAGCAGAGCTGCTGGGGCTCAGCCAGGCGAATCTGTAGAGCAGTCCCCAGCGCTTTTGCAACGCACAGACCCTTTACCACCCAAGCCAGCGGTGCAGCTCACTGCAACACTTCAGTTGCCGAATGGAACCACCCTGGAAGTCCCCATCACGATTGATTCTGGTAGCAACGCAGATTTTGTGGGGACGCACTTTGTCAAGCAGCATCGCATAGCGCTTCTGCCAGCGACAACACCTCTGAACGTAGTCACGGTGGATGGCAGGAAATTGCTAGGAGGACAAGTTGTGCAACAGACGCCTCCCATGGTGATGAGGATTGGAAATCATCGAGAAGTCATCAGCTTCAATGTCACCCGCCTTTCAGACACGCCTATAGTATTAGGCATGAGTTGGCTGGAGAGACACAGTCCTGCTGTAGCGTGGTACCAACGGCAGATCACCTTTTGCTCATCGTACTGTGCTCAACATTGCATCCAGTCCAGCCAGGAGGAGGGAGCTGAGCAGCAGTTGCAACTTGGCATGGTGCAGGCAGTACCCCGCAAGTACGAGGGGTTCCTGGAGGTTTTCTGCGAGAAGGAAGCTGACCAGTTGCCGCCCCACAGGCCTTATGATTGTGCCATCGACCTGGTGCCAGGGGCGCAGTTGCCGACTGCAAAGCTGTATTCCATGTCTGAGGACGAGATGCAAGAACTCAGGGAGTTCATAGAGCACAATTTGAAGCGCGGATTCATCCGAGAATCGAAAGCGGTGGGGGGCAGTCCTGTTTTCTTTGTAAAGAAAAAGGACACGCCCCAAAAGAGACTCATTGTGGACTATCGATTCATAAACAGTAAGACCAAACCCAAGGCCTTCCCCATGCCCAAGATAGATGATCTCCTGGCAACCGTAAGGAAGGGGAAGATCTTCACCAAATTGGATCTGCGTGGAGCGTATAACCTCATACGCATCCGGGAGGGCGATGAGTGGAAGACGGCCATGTTCACGCCTCTGGGCACGTACGAATACAGAGTGATGCCATTTGGTCTCCAAAATGGATCTCACGTCTTTCAAGCATTTATGCATCACGTGCTAGCGGGACTTCTCTACAAGAAATGCGTGTGTTTCCTCGACGACATCCTGATCTTTTCGGAAACGGAGGAGGCCCATGAGAAGGACGTAAAGGAAGTCCTGCAGAGACTACGGGAGAACAAGCTCTACGCCAAGTTAGAGAAGTGCCAGTTTGATGTGACGGACGTGGATTTCCTAGGCTACAAGCTGTCCGACAGGGGGTTGGCCATGGACAGCGCCAAGGTCCGCGCGGTGTTGGACTGGAAGAGCCCTCGCAATCGGAAGGAAGTCCAAAGATTCATCGGCTTCGCCAACTTCTACCGCAAATTCATCAGAGGTTTTGCAAAGGAGACGGCAGCGATCACGGACACTCTCAGTTCCAAGAAAAAGAGGTTCGTGTGGACGGAACAGGCGGAGCGCTCTTTTCAGAAGCTTAAAAGCCTTTTCGCCTCCGAGGAGCAGCTGCTGCACGTGAATCCAGGCAAGCCCATACGAGTAGAGACCGACGCGTCAGACAGAGCGGTTGGAGCCGTACTCCTGCAAGAAGATCCACATGGAAACTGGAGACCCGGTGCCTTTTACTCCAGAAAGCTCAGCAAAGCGGAGCAAAACTACACCATATGGGACAGGGAGCTGTTAGCCATTCACGCAGCGTTCAAAGCGTGGCGACATTTCCTCATTGGAGCCAAGCACACAGTGCAGGTCCGCACGGATCACAAGAATTTAGAGTATTGGCGCACGGCGAAACTCCAGAGCCAAAGACACATGCGCTGGGCAGAGTTCTTCGCGGATTTCGACTTCAGGATAGAGTATGTCCCAGGGGACTCCAACGTTATAGCCGATGCGCTCTCCAGGAAACCGCAATATCTTGAGGAAGCGGCGCCAATAGCAGCCAGGCACATTTTTGCACCGCAGGCGTGGGCGTGCGCTGCCATCGCTGTCGACCTGGACGCAGTGCGACGCGCGTTGCAGGTAGATCAGTTTGCACAATCCAAAATAGAGGAGCTGCGTAGGGGTTCGCTGAGAGACGATGAGTTCCAGTTACGCGACGGACTGTTAACTCACAAGGGTGCCCTCTACGTGCCGAGCGACGAGCTCCGAGCAAAGGTTCTGCAGCAGTTGCACGACGCTCCCAGTGCGGGCCATTTCGGCAGGGAGAAGACAATAGAACTGGTGGCCAGGGACTTTTGGTGGCCCCAGATGCGAGGAGAAGTAGCGGAGTACGTCGCCAGATGTGACACTTGTCAGAGGTCCAAGCCAGTACACCAGAAGCCGGCGGGCTTGCTGGAACCACTGGAAACACCACAGCAACCGTGGGAGAGGGTGGCGCTGGACTTCGTCACTGACCTGCCCAGTTCCAGAGGCAAGACGGCGGTACTGGTGGTGGTGGACTTGTTCACCAAGATGGCGCACTTCATTCCCTGCGCGAAGGTGGCGACGGCGGAACAGACCGCCAAGCTCTTCATCGACCACGTGTTCCGGGCGCATGGGCTGCCGCGGGCCATCCTGTCCGACAGGGGGCGCCAGTTTATTTCCAATTTTTGGCAGAAGCTCCTAGGTATCCTGCGCGTCAAGATCAACCTAGCGTCGGCAAGACATCCACAAACCAACGGCCAGGCCGAGAAGGTCAACGCGATCATGCAGCAGTACCTGAGATGTTATGCAAATCAGCGACCCACAGCTTGGGTGGACTACCTACCGATGGCGGAGTTTGCCTACAACAACACGAAGCATGCGTCGACGGGGGTGACGCCGTTCTTCGCGAACAATGGACGTCATCCCAGGACCTTCCCGGGGTTCGTAGCACCAAGAGAGGGGGAGCCGCAAGAGGCCGACCAGTTCGCTGCAGAACTACAAGAGGTGCACGAGGAGCTGCGGAGACATTTGGAGCTAGCCAAACAAGCATATAAGGTGCAGGCAGACAAAGACAGAAGAGTGGGAGAGGACATCCAGGTGGGGGACTGGGTGTGGTTAGCGGCCCAGGCGATGCCAACCAAGTCGTTGGCCAAGAAGAAGCTAGGGCACAGGCAGCTAGGACCATACCAGGTGGAGGCTAAGATCAACCCCGTGGCTTTTCGACTGGCCCTCCCCGAAGGTTCCAGAGTCCACCCGGTTTTTCATAGGTCGGTGCTCACTCCCTACAAGGCCCCGCACAGGTTTCAGGAGTCTGAAACAGTACCGCAGCCACGCACAGAGTCACCTAGGAGGGAGGGATCGCCTAGGGTCGAACCACTCAACGAGGTCACAGAGATCCTGGACTCGAGATGGGGGGAAGAGGGAATAGAATACTTTCTAGTCAGAGAGGGTGCACCAGTCAGTGCCAGTGGGTGGGTGCCGGACTACGCTTTAGACGAACCTCTTTTAAAGGACGAGTTCCATGCCCTTTTCCCACATAGACCCATGCCAGCCGAGTACTTCGATGACTGGCTCTTTACCCCCACATGTTCAGGCAGCACTTTCCACGGCTTTTCTTCAGCCGAGGAAAGAACGCCGAACTCAAACTCGCCCAGGGGATCGTGTTCGGGGGTGGACACAGAGCCCTCTTATTGGTGGGATGAGCAACCAGAGGAAGCCTGGCGCAAGAAATGGCTGAAGGGGCCTTGGCAGGCAGCACCAAACGAAGTAGCAATGGAAGAGGGAACTGCGAACATGTTGGGTGAAGAACCCGAATTCGAACACACGTACACCGAGCTGCCAGCAGAGGTCATGGACGTAGCCGAACTGTATCCTGCATCTACCTCCGAGGAGCTGCAGTTCCCACAACCCGCACCCGATGGGGGGGAGGGGGGAAGGGGGGGCTTCGAGGGGGGGATGGATGTCAGGGGTTCAGGGAGAGAGGCGCAGAGGAGGGAGGAGACCGAGAGTGAGGGAGAAGGATTCCAGCCTGACGAGGAAGAGGACGACAATGACCCGAGATGGTCCATGAGTCCGTCCAGTGGATCGGAGGATTCCCAAAAGGGAGCCCCCCTGGTCAAGCCAAGGGGAGCCCAAGGGGGGAAGCAGTCAGGAGCAGGGGAACGTAGGGGGAACCGCCAGTGGGAGTTGGAGATCGAGACCTGCTTCTCCACCGGAACGGAGTGAAGAGGGTGGAGTTACCAGTGTGTCGGGAGGAACAGAACAAGGAGCAGAGGGGGGAAGGAGATCGGGGCAAGACGTCCTGCCGGAAGGGGCGGAAAGCAGTACCGGGAGCAGTGTGGCTGTTGAAAGGAAGGTGAGGAGCAACGTACGCGCGCCAAGTTCAAATGTGGAGGCGCGCGGAAGTGGGGAGAGCTCTGGGGAGGAGCCTGGTGCTAAAGCACGAAGGAGGGGGCAGCAGGCAGGAGAAGACTCAGCCTCTGGGGAGTCCCGGAAAGAGGGAACACAGGGGGGCAGGAAGACCCTGCGGAAAAGGAAGGAGAGGAAAAGGTGGAGCAGCACAAGCCTCTTAAATTGGTGCAGGGGAGGGACGGACTCAGAGGGGACTTCTAACATCTAAGGGTAACAGATGTGGAGCCACGGAGTTTGGATGTAATGACGACAATGATCTTCAATAAAACCTTTTGTATATAACTTGGACTGGACTTTGGTCTCTTGTGAGCTGGGACCCAGGGTGGCTCTGACAGTTAGGGTTAGGGTTAGGGTTAGGGTTAGGGTTAGGGTTAGGGTTAGGGTTAGGGTTAGGGTTAGGGTTAGGGTTAGGGTTAGGGTTAGGGTTAGGGTTAGGGTTAGGGTTAGGGTTAGGGTTAGGGTTAGGGTTAGGGTTAGGGTTAGGGTTAGGGTTAGGGTTAGGGTTAGGGTTAGGGTTAGGGTTAGGGTTAGGGTTAGGGTTAGGGTTAGGGTTAGGGTTAGGGTTAGTGTCAGAGCCACCCTGGGTCCCAGCTCACAAGAGACCAAAGTCCAGTCCAAGTTATATACAAAAGGTTTTATTGAAGATCATTCTCGTCATTACATCCAAACTCCGTGGCTCCACATCTGTTACCCTTAGATGTTAGAAGTCCCCTCTGAGTCCGTCCCTCCCCTGCACCAGTTTAAGAGGCTTGTGCTGCTCCACCTTTTCCTCTCCTTCCTTTTCCGCAGGGTCTTCCTGCCCCCCTGTGTTCCCTCTTTCCGGGACTCCCCAGAGGCTGAGTCTTCTCCTGCCTGCTGCCCCCTCCTTCGTGCTTTAGCACCAGGCTCCTCCCCAGAGCTCTCCCCACTTCCGCGCGCCTCCACATTTGAACTTGGCGCGCGTACGTTGCTCCTGACCTTCCTTTCAACAGCCACACTGCTCCCGGTACTGCTTTCCGCCCCTTCCGGCAGGACGTCTTGCCCCGATCTCCTTCCCCCCTCTGCTCCTTGTTCTGTTCCTGCCGACACACTGGTAACCCCACCCTCTTCACTCCGTTCCGGTGGAGAAGCAGGTCTCGATCTCCAACTCCCACTGGCGGTTCCCCCTACGTTCCCCTGCTCCTGACTGCTTCCCCCTTGGGCTCCCCTTGGCTTGACCAGGGAGGCTCCCTTTTGGGAATCCTCCGATTCACTGGACGGACTCATGGACCATCTCGGGTCATTGTCGTCCTCTTCCTCGTCAGGCTGGAATCCTTCTCCCTCACTCTCGGTCTCCTCCCTCCTCTGCGCCTCTCTCCCTGAACCCCTGACATCCATCCCCCCCTCGAAGCCCCCCCTTCCCCCCTCCCCCCCATCGGGTGCGGGTTGTGGGAACTGCAGCTCCTCGGAGGTAGGTGCAGGATACAGTTCGGCTACGTCCATGACCTCTGCTGGCAGCTCGGTGTACGTGTGTTCGAATTCGGGTTCTTCACCCAAAATGTTCGCAGTTCCCTCTTCCATTGCTACTTCGTCTGGTGCTGCCAGCCAAGGCCCCTTCAGCCATTTCTTGCGCCAGGCTTCCTCTGGGTGCTCATCCCACCAATAAGAGGGCTCTGTGTCCACCCCCGAACACGATCCCCTGGGCGAGTTTGAGTTCGGCGTTCTTTCCTCGGCTGAAGAAAAGCCGTGGAAAGTGCTGCCTGAACATGTGGGGGTAAAGAGCCAGTCATCGAAGTACTCGGCTGGCATGGGTCTATGTGGGAAAAGGGCATGGAACTCGTCCTTTAAAAGAGGTTCGTCTAAAGCGTAGTCCGGCACCCACCCACTGGCACTGACTGGTTCCCCCTCTCTGACTAGAAAGTATTCTATTCCCTCTTCCCCCCATCTCGAGTCCAGGATCTCTGTGACCTCGTTGAGTGGTTCGACCCTAGGCGATCCCTCCCTCCTAGGTGACTCTGTGCGTGGCTGCGGTACTGTTTCAGACTCCTGAAACCTGTGCGGGGCCTTGTAGGGAGTGAGCACCGACCTATGAAAAACCGGGTGGACTCTGGAACCTTCGGGGAGGGCCAGTCGAAAAGCCACGGGGTTGATCTTAGCCTCCACCTGGTATGGTCCTAGCTGCCTGTGCCCTAGCTTCTTCTTGGCCAACGACTTGGTTGGCATCGCCTGGGCCGCTAACCACACCCAGTCCCCCACCTGGATGTCCTCTCCCACTCTTCTGCCTTTGTCTGCCTGCACCTTATATGCTTGTTTGGCTAGCTCCAAATGTCTCCGCAGCTCCTCGTGCACCTCTTGTAGTTCTGCAGCGAACTGGTCGGCCTCTTGCGGCTCCCCCTCTCTTGGTGCTACGAACCCCGGGAAGGTCCTGGGATGACGTCCATTGTTCGCGAAGAACGGCGTCACCCCCGTCGACGCATGCTTCGTGTTGTTGTAGGCAAACTCCGCCATCGGTAGGTAGTCCACCCAAGCTGTGGGTCGCTGATTTGCATAACATCTCAGGTACTGCTGCATGATCGCGTTGACCCTCTCGGCCTGGCCGTTGGTTTGTGGATGTCTTGCCGACGCTAGGTTGATCTTGACGCGCAGGATACCTAGGAGCTTCTGCCAAAAATTGGAAATAAACTGGCGCCCCCTGTCGGACAGGATGGCCCGCGGCAGCCCATGCGCCCGGAACACGTGGTCGATGAAGAGCTTGGCGGTCTGTTCCGCCGTCGCCACCTTCGCGCAGGGAATGAAGTGCGCCATCTTGGTGAACAAGTCCACCACCACCAGTACCGCCGTCTTGCCTCTGGAACTGGGCAGGTCAGTGACGAAGTCCAGCGCCACCCTCTCCCACGGTTGCTGTGGTGTTTCCAGTGGTTCCAGCAAGCCCGCCGGCTTCTGGTGTACTGGCTTGGACCTCTGACAAGTGTCACATCTGGCGACGTACTCCGCTACTTCTCCTCGCATCTGGGGCCACCAAAAGTCCCTGGCCACCAGTTCTATTGTCTTCTCCCTGCCGAAATGGCCCGCACTGGGAGCGTCGTGCAACTGCTGCAGAACCTTTGCTCGGAGCTCGTCGCTCGGCACGTAGAGGGCACCCTTGTGAGTTAACAGTCCGTCGCGTAACTGGAACTCATCGTCTCTCAGCGAACCCCTACGCAGCTCCTCTATTTTGGATTGTGCAAACTGATCTACCTGCAACGCGCGTCGCACTGCGTCCAGGTCGACAGCGATGGCAGCGCACGCCCACGCCTGCGGTGCAAAAATGTGCCTGGCTGCTATTGGCGCCGCTTCCTCAAGATATTGCGGTTTCCTGGAGAGCGCATCGGCTATAACGTTGGAGTCCCCTGGGACGTACTCTATCCTGAAGTCGAAATCCGCGAAGAACTCTGCCCAGCGCATGTGTCTTTGGCTCTGGAGTTTCGCCGTGCGCCAATACTCTAAATTCTTGTGATCCGTGCGGACCTGCACTGTGTGCTTGGCTCCAATGAGGAAATGTCGCCACGCTTTGAACGCTGCGTGAATGGCTAACAGCTCCCTGTCCCATATGGTGTAGTTTTGCTCCGCTTTGCTGAGCTTTCTGGAGTAAAAGGCACCGGGTCTCCAGTTTCCATGTGGATCTTCTTGCAGGAGTACGGCTCCAACCGCTCTGTCTGACGCGTCGGTCTCTACTCGTATGGGCTTGCCTGGATTCACGTGCAGCAGCTGCTCCTCGGAGGCGAAAAGGCTTTTAAGCTTCTGAAAAGAGCGCTCCGCCTGTTCCGTCCACACGAACCTCTTTTTCTTGGAACTGAGAGTGTCCGTGATCGCTGCCGTCTCCTTTGCAAAACCTCTGATGAATTTGCGGTAGAAGTTGGCGAAGCCGATGAATCTTTGGACTTCCTTCCGATTGCGAGGGCTCTTCCAGTCCAACACCGCGCGGACCTTGGCGCTGTCCATGGCCAGCCCCTTGTCGGACAGCTTGTAGCCTAGGAAATCCACGTCCGTCACATCAAACTGGCACTTCTCTAACTTGGCGTAGAGCTTGTTCTCCCGTAGTCTCTGCAGGACTTCCTTTACGTCCTTCTCATGGGCCTCCTCCGTTTCCGAAAAGATCAGGATGTCGTCGAGGAAACACACGCATTTCTTGTATAGAAGTCCCGCTAGCACGTGATGCATAAATGCTTGAAAGACGTGAGATCCATTTTGGAGACCAAATGGCATCACTCTGTATTCGTACGTGCCCAGAGGCGTGAACATGGCCGTCTTCCACTCATCGCCCTCCCGGATGCGTATGAGGTTATACGCTCCACGCAGATCCAATTTGGTGAAGATCTTCCCCTTCCTTACGGTTGCCAGGAGATCATCTATCTTGGGCATGGGGAAGGCCTTGGGTTTGGTCTTACTGTTTATGAATCGATAGTCCACAATGAGTCTTTTTTGGGGCGTGTCCTTTTTCTTTACAAAGAAAACAGGACTGCCCCCCACCGCTTTCGATTCTCGGATGAATCCGCGCTTCAAATTGTGCTCTATGAACTCCCTGAGTTCTTGCATCTCGTCCTCAGACATGGAATACAGCTTTGCAGTCGGCAACTGCGCCCCTGGCACCAGGTCGATGGCACAATCATAAGGCCTGTGGGGCGGCAACTGGTCAGCTTCCTTCTCGCAGAAAACCTCCAGGAACCCCTCGTACTTGCGGGGTACTGCCTGCACCATGCCAAGTTGCAACTGCTGCTCAGCTCCCTCCTCCTGGCTGGACTGGATGCAATGTTGAGCACAGTACGATGAGCAAAAGGTGATCTGCCGTTGGTACCACGCTACAGCAGGACTGTGTCTCTCCAGCCAACTCATGCCTAATACTATAGGCGTGTCTGAAAGGCGGGTGACATTGAAGCTGATGACTTCTCGATGATTTCCAATCCTCATCACCATGGGAGGCGTCTGTTGCACAACTTGTCCTCCTAGCAATTTCCTGCCATCCACCGTGACTACGTTCAGAGGTGTTGTCGCTGGCAGAAGCGCTATGCGATGCTGCTTGACAAAGTGCGTCCCCACAAAATCTGCGTTGCTCCCAGAATCAATCGTGATGGGGACTTCCAGGGTGGTTCCATTCGGCAACTGAAGTGTTGCAGTGAGCTGCACCGCTGGCTTGGGTGGTAAAGGGTCTGTGCGTTGCAAAAGCGCTGGGGACTGCTCTACAGATTCGCCTGGCTGAGCCCCAGCAGCTCTGCTTCCAGCCAGGCACTGTCGTTTCCCTGAGGTTGCTCTGCTTGCATCATTTCTGCTGCAACAGTTGCTAAAACTGCAGTGTGTTTCTGCAGCCTCTGGGGACACCCTTTCGCCATGTGCTGTGCACTGTCGCAAATGTAACACTTCCTGGTCCCTCTAGGAGGCTGTGCCTTTACTGCACCGGAAGCTGGGGCTCTGGCTGTTGCTTGAGCCTTAGCACCACCAAGTTCCATGGGCTCCTCCCCCTGCCTTCCCAGTGGCGAAGGATGTGACTGACTGAACTCCCTGAGGATGAAAGAAGACGTCTTCGCTGGTAGACGCACCTGACGTTCTTCCTCAGTGTGCCAAGGACGTCCCTCGTGCCTTATCCCAATCGCCAAAGCCCTCTGCACAAGCTCCTCCAGGGTCTGGGGTCTGTCTCCCCTGGCAAGTTCATCCTTAATGGGACCGCTGAGCCCCTCCCAGAACAAATCCCTCACAGGTGCACCATCCTTCTCCCAGCTTAGCGCAGTCAGTAAAGCAAAAAATCTGGAATGGTACTGACGCACAGTGGCTTTGCCTTGCCGCAATCCAAAAATTTCCCTGCGTGCAAGATCCACATCTACAGTTGACTGGAAGCAGGCATCCATTGCTTTAATGAATTCATCTGCATCGCGGCGGGCAGGGCCATCTTCACGCCACAAATTGCGCAACCAGTCTCTGGCCGGCCCATGCAAGTGAGAAACAATAAACCCCACTTTCTCCTCCTCATCTTTAAAGTCATGACGAAGCAAGTGCAATGCATACAAAACGTCTGCTCTGAAACTGGGGTAGTGCTTCAGGTTCCCATCGAAGTGGGTGACTAGTCTGCCCCCCCTCCGTCCAAGTCCAATCCCTTCTGATCTGGACCCTGGGAACCCTTCCCTGCTTGCACGTTCCCACCTGGTTTGCAGGTCCTGGCAGCGCTTCTCCATTTCGTCATGCTTCTTCTGAGACGCAAGGACTGCAGCAGTGAGTTCGGAAACTGTAGTTCGCAGAGCTGTCAACTGCTCCTCCGCACTCATGGCTGTCACCGTTCGTGAGCTTTGCAAAAAAAAATTTTTGCGTTCTTTGGAGGGGACTTACTGTCAGAGCCACCCTGGGTCCCAGCTCACAAGAGACCAAAGTCCAGTCCAAGTTATATACAAAAGGTTTTATTGAAGATCATTGTCGTCATTACATCCAAAGTCCGTGGCTCCGCATCTGTTACCCTTAGATGTTAGAAGTCCCCTCTGAGTCCGTCCCTCCCCTGCACCAATTTAAGAGGCTTGTGCTGCTCCACCTTTTCCTCTCCTTCCTTTTCCGCAGGGTCTTCCTGCCCCCCTGTGTTCCCTCTTTCCGGGACTCCCCAGAGGCTGAGTCTTCTCCTGCCTGCTGCCCCCTCCTTCGTGCTTTAGCACCAGGCTCCTCCCCAGAGCTCTCCCCACTTCCGCGCGCCTCCACATTTGAACTTGGCGCGCGTACGTTGCTCCTGACCTTCCTTTCAACAGCCACACTGCTCCCGGTACTGCTTTCCGCCCCTTCCGGCAGGACGTCTTGCCCCGATCTCCTTCCCCCCTCTGCTCCTTGTTCTGTTCCTCCCGACACACTGGTAACTCCACCCTCTTCACTCCGTTCCGGTGGAGAAGCAGGTCTCGATCTCCAACTCCCACTGGCGGTTCCCCCTACGTTCCCCTGCTCCTGACTGCTTCCCCCTTGGGCTCCCCTTGGCTTGACCAGGGGGGCTCCCTTTTGGGAATCCTCCGATTCACTGGACGGACTCATGGACCATCTCGGGTCATTGTCGTCCTCTTCCTCGTCAGGCTGGAATCCTTCTCCCTCACTCTCGGTCTCCTCCCTCCTCTGCGCCTCTCTCCCTGAACCCCTGACATCCATCCCCCCCTCGAAGCCCCCCCTTCCCCCCTCCCCCTCATCGGGTGCGGGTTGTGGGAACTGCAGCTCCTCGGAGGTAGATGCAGGATACAGTTCGGCTACGTCCATGACCTCTGCTGGCAGCTCGGTGTACGTGTGTTCGAATTCGGGTTCTTCACCCAAAATGTTCGCAGTTCCCTCTTCCATTGCTACTTCGTCTGGTGCTGCCTGCCAAGGCCCCTTCAGCCATTTCTTGCGCCAGGCTTCCTCTGGTTGCTCATCCCACCAATAAGAGGGCTCTGTGTCCACCCCCGAACACGATCCCCTGGGCGAGTCTGAGTTCGGCGTTCTTTCCTCGGCTGAAGAAAAGCCGTGGAAAGTGCTGCCTGAACATGTGGGGGTAAAGAGCCAGTCATCGAAGTACTCGGCTGGCATGGGTCTATGTGGGAAAAGGGCATGGAACTCGTCCTTTAAAAGAGGTTCGTCTAAAGCGTAGTCCGGCACCCACCCACTGGCACTGACTGGTGCACCCTCTCTGACTAGAAAGTATTCTATTCCCTCTTCCCCCCATCTCGAGTCCAGGATCTCTGTGACCTCGTTGAGTGGTTCGACCCTAGGCGATCCCTCCCTCCTAAGTGACTCTGTGCGTGGCTGCGGTACTGTTTCAGACTCCTGAAACCTGTGCGGGGCCTTGTAGGGAGTGAGCACCGACCTATGAAAAACCGGGTGGACTCTGGAACCTTCGGGGAGGGCCAGTCGAAAAGCCACGGGGTTGATCTTAGCCTCCACCTGGTATGGTCCTAGCTGCCTGTGCCCTAGCTTCTTCTTGGCCAACGACTTGGTTGGCATCGCCTGGGCCGCTAACCACACCCAGTCCCCCACCTGGATGTCCTCTCCCACTCTTCTGCCTTTGTCTGCCTGCACCTTATATGCTTGTTTGGCTAGCTCCAAATGTCTCCGCAGCTCCTCGTGCACCTCTTGTAGTTCTGCAGCGAACTGGTCGGCCTCTTGCGGCTCCCCCTCTCTTGGTGCTACGAACCCCGGGAAGGTCCTGGGATGACGTCCATTGTTCGCGAAGAACGGCGTCACCCCCGTCGACGCATGCTTCGTGTTGTTGTAGGCAAACTCCGCCATCGGTAGGTAGTCCACCCAAGCTGTGGGTCGCTGATTTGCATAACATCTCAGGTACTGCTGCATGATCGCGTTGACCCTCTCGGCCTGGCCGTTGGTCTGTGGATGTCTTGCCGACGCTAGGTTGATCTTGACGCGCAGGATACCTAGGAGCTTCTGCCAAAAATTGGAAATAAACTGGCGCCCCCTGTCGGACAGGATGGCCCGCGGCAGCCCATGCGCCCGGAACACGTGGTCGATGAAGAGCTTGGCGGTCTGTTCCGCCGTCGCCACCTTCGCGCAGGGAATGAAGTGCGCCATCTTGGTGAACAAGTCCACCACCACCAGTACCGCCGTCTTGCCTCTGGAACTGGGCAGGTCAGTGACGAAGTCCAGCGCCACCCTCTCCCACGGTTGCTGTGGTGTTTCCAGTGGTTCCAGCAAGCCCGCCGGCTTCTGGTGTACTGGCTTGGACCTCTGACAAGTGTCACATCTGGCGACGTACTCCGCTACTTCTCCTCGCATCTGGGGCCACCAAAAGTCCCTGGCCACCAGTTCTATTGTCTTCTCCCTGCCGAAATGGCCCGCACTGGGAGCGTCGTGCAACTGCTGCAGAACCTTTGCTCGGAGCTCGTCGCTCGGCACGTAGAGGGCACCCTTGTGAGTTAACAGTCCGTCGCGTAACTGGAACTCATCGTCTCTCAGCGAACCCCTACGCAGCTCCTCTATTTTGGATTGTGCAAACTGATCGACCTGCAACGCGCGTCGCACTGCGTCCAGGTCGACAGCGATGGCAGCGCACGCCCACGCCTGCGGTGCAAAAATGTGCCTGGCTGCTATTGGCGCCGCTTCCTCAAGATATTGCGGTTTCCTGGAGAGCGCATCGGCTATAACGTTGGAGTCCCCTGGGACGTACTCTATCCTGAAGTCGAAATCCGCGAAGAACTCTGCCCAGCGCATGTGTCTTTGGCTCTGGAGTTTCGCCGTGCGCCAATACTCTAAATTCTTGTGATCCGTGCGGACCTGCACTGTGTGCTTGGCTCCAATGAGGAAATGTCGCCACGCTTTGAACGCTGCGTGAATGGCTAACAGCTCCCTGTCCCATATGGTGTAGTTTTGCTCCGCTTTGCTGAGCTTTCTGGAGTAAAAGGCACCGGGTCTCCAGTTTCCATGTGGATCTTCTTGCAGGAGTACGGCTCCAACCGCTCTGTCTGACGCGTCGGTCTCTACTCGTATGGGCTTGCCTGGATTCACGTGCAGCAGCTGCTCCTCGGAGGCGAAAAGGCTTTTAAGCTTCTGAAAAGAGCGCTCCGCCTGTTCCGTCCACACGAACCTCTTTTTCTTGGAACTGAGAGTGTCCGTGATCGCTGCCGTCTCCTTTGCAAAACCTCTGATGAATTTGCGGTAGAAGTTGGCGAAGCCGATGAATCTTTGGACTTCCTTCCGATTGCGAGGGCTCTTCCAGTCCAACACCGCGCGGACCTTGGCGCTGTCCATGGCCAGCCCCTTGTCGGACAGCTTGTAGCCTAGGAAATCCACGTCCGTCACATCAAACTGGCACTTCTCTAACTTGGCGTAGAGCTTGTTCTCCCGTAGTCTCTGCAGGACTTCCTTTACGTCCTTCTCATGGGCCTCCTCCGTTTCCGAAAAGATCAGGATGTCGTCGAGGAAACACACGCATTTCTTGTAGAGAAGTCCCGCTAGCACGTGATGCATAAATGCTTGAAAGACGTGAGATCCATCTTGGAGACCAAATGGCATCACTCTGTATTCGTACGTGCCCAGAGGCGTGAACATGGCCGTCTTCCACTCATCGCCCTCCCGGATGCGTATGAGGTTATACGCTCCACGCAGATCCAATTTGGTGAAGATCTTCCCCTTCCTTACGGTTGCCAGGAGATCATCTATCTTGGGCATGGGGAAGGCCTTGGGTTTGGTCTTACTGTTTATGAATCGATAGTCCACAATGAGTCTTTTTTGGGGCGTGTCCTTTTTCTTTACAAAGAAAACAGGACTGCCCCCCACCGCTTTCGATTCTCGGATGAATCCGCGCTTCAAATTGTGCTCTATGAACTCCCTGAGTTCTTGCATCTCGTCCTCAGACATGGAATACAGCTTTGCAGTCGGCAACTGCGCCCCTGGCACCAGGTCGATGGCACAATCATAAGGCCTGTGGGGCGGCAACTGGTCAGCTTCCTTCTCGCAGAAAACCTCCAGGAACCCCTCGTACTTGCGGGGTACTGCCTGCACCATGCCAAGTTGCAACTGCTGCTCAGCTCCCTCCTCCTGGCTGGACTGGATGCAATGTTGAGCACAGTACGATGAGCAAAAGGTGATCTGCCGTTGGTACCACGCTACAGCAGGACTGTGTCTCTCCAGCCAACTCATGCCTAATACTATAGGCGTGTCTGAAAGGCGGGTGACATTGAAGCTGATGACTTCTCGATGATTTCCAATCCTCATCACCATGGGAGGCGTCTGTTGCACAACTTGTCCTCCTAGCAATTTCCTGCCATCCACCGTGACTACGTTCAGAGGTGTTGTCGCTGGCAGAAGCGCTATGCGATGCTGCTTGACAAAGTGTGTCCCCACAAAATCTGCGTTGCTCCCAGAATCAATCGTGATGGGGACTTCCAGGGTGGTTCCATTCGGCAACTGAAGTGTTGCAGTGAGCTGCACCGCTGGCTTGGGTGGTAAAGGGTCTGTGCGTTGCAAAAGCGCTGGGGACTGCTCTACAGATTCGCCTGGCTGAGCCCCAGCAGCTCTGCTTCCAGCCAGGCACTGTCGTTTCCCTGAGGTTGCTCTGCTTGCACCATTTCTGCTGCAACAGTTGCTAAAGCTGCAGTGTGTTTCTGCAGCCTCTGGGGACACTCTTTCGCCTTGTGCTGTGCACTGTCGCAAATGTAACACTTCCTGGTCCCTCTAGGAGGCTGTGCCTTTACTGCACCGGAAGCTGGGGCTCTGGCTGTTGCTTGAGCCTTAGCACCACCAAGTTCCATGGGCTCCTCCCCCTGCCTTCCCAGTGGCGAAGGATGTGACTGACTGAACTCCCTGGGGATGAAAGAAGACGTCCTCGCTGGTGGACGCACCTGACGTTCTTCCTCAGTGTGCCAAGGACGTCCCTCGTGCCTTATCCCAATCGCCAAAGCCCTCTGCACAAGCTCCTCCAGGGTCTGGGGTCTGTCTCCCCTGGCAAGTTCATCCTTAATGGGACCGCTGAGCCCCTCCCAGAACAAATCCCTCACAGGTGCACAATCCTTCTCCCAGCTTAGCGCAGTCAGTAAAGCAAAAAATCTGGAATGGTACTGACGCACAGTGGTTTTGCCTTGCCGCAATCCAAAAATTTCCCTGCGTGCAAGATCCACATCTACAGTTGACTGGAAGCAGGCATCCATTGCTTTAATGAATTCATCTGCATCGCGGCGGGCAGGGCCATCTTCACGCCACAAATTGCGCAACCAGTCTCTGGCCGGCCCATGCAAGTGAGAAACAATAAACCCCACTTTCTCCTCCTCATCTTTAAAGTCATGACGGAGCAAGTGCAATGCATACAAAACGTCTGCTCTGAAACTGGGGTAGTGCTTCAGGTTCCCATCGAAGTGGGTGACTAGACTGCCCCCCCGCCGTCCAAGTCCAATCCCTTCTGATCTGGACCCTGGGAACCCTTCCCTGCTTGCACGTTCCCACCTGGTTTGCAGGTCCTGGCAGCGCTTCTCCATTTCGTCATGCTTCTTCTGAGACGCAAGGACTGCAGCAGTGAGTTCGGAAACTGTAGTTCGCAGAGCTGTCAACTGCTCCTCCGCACTCATGGCTGTCACCGTTCGTGAGCTTTGCAAAAAAAAAATTTTTGCGTTCTAGGGAGGGGACTTACTGTCAGAGCCACCCTGGGTCCCAGCTCACAAGAGACCAAAGTCCAGTCCAAGTTATATACAAAAGGTTTTATTGAAGATCATTGTCGTCGTTACATCCAAACTCCGTGGCTCCACATCTGTTACCCTTAGATGTTAGAAGTCCCCTCTGAGTCCGTCCCTCCCCTGCACCAATTTAAGAGGCTTGTGCTGCTCCACCTTTTCCTCTCCTTCCTTTTCCGCAGGGTCTTCCTGCCCCCCTGTGTTCCCTCTTTCCGGGACTCCCCAGAGGCTGAGTCTTCTCCTGCCTGCTGCCCCCTCCTTCGTGCTTTAGCACCAGGCTCCTCCCCAGAGCTCTCCCCACTTCCGCGCGCCTCCACATTTGAACTTGGCGCGCGTACGTTGCTCCTCACCTTCCTTTCAACAGCCACACTGCTCCCGGTACTGCTTTCCGCCCCTTCCGGCAGGACGTCTTGCCCCGATCTCCTTCCCCCCTCTGCTCCTTGTTCTGTTCCTCCCGACACACTGGTAACTCCACCCTCTTCACTCCGTTCCGGTGGAGAAGCAGGTCTCGATCTCCAACTCCCACTGGCGGTTCCCCCTACGTTCCCCTGCTCCTGACTGCTTCCCCCTTGGGCTCCCCTTGGCTTGACCAGGGGGGCTCCCTTTTGGGAATCCTCCGATTCACTGGACGGACTCATGGACCATCTCGGGTCATTGTCGTCCTCTTCCTCGTCAGGCTGGAATCCTTCTCCCTCACTCTCGGTCTCCTCCCTCCTCTGCGCCTCTCTCCCTGAACCCCTGACAGTTAGGGTTAGGGTTAGGGTTAGGGTTAGGGTTAGGGTTAGGGTTAGGGTTAGGGTTAGGGTTAGGGTTAGGGTTAGGGTTAGGGTTAGGGTTAGGGTTAGGGTTAGGGTTAGGGTTAGGGTTAGGGTTAGGGTTAGGGTTAGGGTTAGGGTTAGGGTTAGGGTTAGGGTTAGGGTTAGGGTTAGGGTTAGGGTTAGGGTTAGGGTTAGGGTTAGGGTTAGGGTTAGGGTTAGTGTCAGAGCCACCCTGGGTCCCAGCTCACAAGAGACCAAAGTCCAGTCCAAGTTATATACAAAAGGTTTTATTGAAGATCATTGTCGTCGTTACATCCAAACTCCGTGGCTCCACATCTGTTACCCTTAGACGTTAGAAGTCCCCTCTGAGTCCGTCCCTCCCCTGCACCAATTTAAGAGGCCTGTGCTGCTCCACCTTTTCCTCTCCTTCCTTTTCCGCAGGGTCTTCCTGCCCCCCTGTGTTCCCTCTTTCCGGGACTCCCCAGAGGCTGAGTCTTCTCCTGCCTGCTGCCCCCTCCTTCGTGCTTTGGCACCAGGCTCCTCCCCAGAGCTCTCCCCACTTCCGCGCGCCTCCACATTTGAACTTGGCGCGCGTACGTTGCTCCTCACCTTCCTTTCAACAGCCACACTGCTCCCGGTACTGCTTTCCGCCCCTTCCGGCAGGACGTCTTGCCCCGATCTCCTTCCCCCCTCTGCTCCTTGTTCTGTTCCTCCCGACACACTGGTAACTCCACCCTTTTCACTCCGTTCCGGTGGAGAAGCAGGTCTCGATCTCCAACTCCCACTGGCGGTTCCCCCTACGTTCCCCTGCTCCTGACTGCTTCCCCCTTGGGCTCCCCTTGGCTTGACCAGGGGGGCTCCCTTTTGGGAATCCTCCGATTCACTGGACGGACTCATGGACCATCTCGGGTCATTGTCGTCCTCTTCCTCGTCAGGCTGGAATCCTTCTCCCTCACTCTCGGTCTCCTCCCTCCTCTGCGCCTCTCTCCCTGAACCCCTGACATCCATCCCCCCCTCGAAGCCCCCCCTTCCCCCCTCCCCCTCATCGGGTGCGGGTTGTGGGAACTGCAGCTCCTCGGAGGTAGATGCAGGATACAGTTCGGCTACGTCCATGACCTCTGCTGGCAGCTCGGTGTACGTGTGTTCGAATTCGGGTTCTTCACCCAAAATGTTCGCAGTTCCCTCTTCCATTGCTACTTCGTCTGGTGCTGCCGACCAAGGCCCCTTCAGCCATTTCTTGCGCCAGGCTTCCTCTGGTTGCTCATCCCACCAATAAGAGGGCTCTGTGTCCACCCCCGAACACGATCCCCTGGGCGAGTCTGAGTTCGGCGTTCTTTCCTCGGCTGAAGAAAAGCCGTGGAAAGTGCTGCCTGAACATGTGGGGGTAAAGAGCCAGTCATCGAAGTACTCGGCTGGCATGGGTCTATGTGGGAAAAGGGCATGGAACTCGTCCTTTAAAAGAGGTTCGTCTAAAGCGTAGTCCGGCACCCACCCACTGGCACTGACTGGTGCACCCTCTCTGACTAGAAAGTATTCTATTCCCTCTTCCCCCCATCTCGAGTCCAGGATCTCTGTGACCTCGTTGAGTGGTTCGACCCTAGGCGATCCCTCCCTCCTAGGTGACTCTGTGCGTGGCTGCGGTACTGTTTCAGACTCCTGAAACCTGTGCGGGGCCTTGTAGGGAGTGAGCACCGACCTATGAAAAACCGGGTGGACTCTGGAACCTTCGGGGAGGGCCAGTCGAAAAGCCACGGGGTTGATCTTAGCCTCCACCTGGTATGGTCCTAGCTGCCTGTGCCCTAGCTTCTTCTTGGCCAACGACTTGGTTGGCATCGCCTGGGCCGCTAACCACACCCAGTCCCCCACCTGGATGTCCTCTCCCACTCTTCTGCCTTTGTCTGCCTGCACCTTATATGCTTGTTTGGCTAGCTCCAAATGTCTCCGCAGCTCCTCGTGCACCTCTTGTAGTTCTGCAGCGAACTGGTCGGCCTCTTGCGGCTCCCCCTCTCTTGGTGCTACGAACCCCGGGAAGGTCCTGGGATGACGTCCATTGTTCGCGAAGAACGGCGTCACCCCCGTCGACGCATGCTTCGTGTTGTTGTAGGCAAACTCCGCCATCGGTAGGTAGTCCACCCAAGCTGTGGGTCGCTGATTTGCATAACATCTCAGGTACTGCTGCATGATCGCGTTGACCCTCTCGGCCTGGCCGTTGGTTTGTGGATGTCTTGCCGACGCTAGGTTGATCTTGACGCGCAGGATACCTAGGAGCTTCTGCCAAAAATTGGAAATAAACTGGCGCCCCCTGTCGGACAGGATGGCCCGCGGCAGCCCATGCGCCCGGAACACGTGGTCGATGAAGAGCTTGGCGGTCTGTTCCGCCGTCGCCACCTTCGCGCAGGGAATGAAGTGCGCCATCTTGGTGAACAAGTCCACCACCACCAGTACCGCCGTCTTGCCTCTGGAACTGGGCAGGTCAGTGACGAAATCCAGCGCCACCCTCTCCCACGGTTGCTGTGGTGTTTCCAGTGGTTCCAGCAAGCCCGCCGGCTTCTGGTGTACTGCCTTGGACCTCTGACAAGTGTCACATCTGGCGACGTACTCCGCTACTTCTCCTCGCATCTGGGGCCACCAAAAGTCCCTGGCCACCAGTTCTATTGTCTTCTCCCTGCCGAAATGGCCCGCACTGGGAGCGTCGTGCAACTGCTGCAGAACCTTTGCTCGGAGCTCGTCGCTCGGCACGTAGAGGGCACCCTTGTGAGTTAACAGTCCGTCGCGTAACTGGAACTCATCGTCTCTCAGCGAACCCCTACGCAGCTCCTCTATTTTGGATTGTGCAAACTGATCTACCTGCAACGCACGTCGCACTGCGTCCAGGTCGACAACGACGGCAGCGCACGCCCACGCCTGCGGTGCAAAAATGTGCCTGGCTGCTATTGGCGCCGCTTCCTCAAGATATTGCGGTTTCCTGGAGAGCGCATCGGCTATAACGTTGGAGTCCCCTGGGACGTACTCTATCCTGAAGTCGAAATCCGCGAAGAACTCTGCCCAGCGCATGTGTCTTTGGCTCTGGAGTTTCGCCGTGCGCCAATACTCTAAATTCTTGTGATCCGTGCGGACCTGCACTGTGTGCTTGGCTCCAATGAGGAAATGTCGCCACGCTTTGAACGCTGCGTGAATGGCTAACAGCTCCCTGTCCCATATGGTGTAGTTTTGCTCCGCTTTGCTGAGCTTTCTGGAGTAAAAGGCACCGGGTCTCCAGTTTCCATGTGGATCTTCTTGCAGGAGTACGGCTCCAACCGCTCTGTCTGACGCGTCGGTCTCTACTCGTATGGGCTTGCCTGGATTCACGTGCAGCAGCTGCTCCTCGGAGGCGAAAAGGCTTTTAAGCTTCTGAAAAGAGCGCTCCGCCTGTTCCGTCCACACGAACCTCTTTTTCTTGGAACTGAGAGTGTCCGTGATCGCTGCCGTCTCCTTTGCAAAACCTCTGATGAATTTGCGGTAGAAGTTGGCGAAGCCGATGAATCTTTGGACTTCCTTCCGATTGCGAGGGCTCTTCCAGTCCAACACCGCGCGGACCTTGGCGCTGTCCATGGCCAGCCCCTTGTCGGACAGCTTGTAGCCTAGGAAATCCACGTCCGTCACATCAAACTGGCACTTCTCTAACTTGGCGTAGAGCTTGTTCTCCCGTAGTCTCTGCAGGACTTCCTTTACGTCCTTCTCATGGGCCTCCTCCGTTTCCGAAAAAATCAGGATGTCGTCGAGGAAACACACGCATTTCTTGTAGAGAAGTCCCGCTAGCACGTGATGCATAAATGCTTGAAAGACGTGAGATCCATTTTGGAGACCAAATGGCATCACTCTGTATTCGTACGTGCCCAGAGGCGTGAACATGGCCGTCTTCCACTCATCGCCCTCCCGGATGCGTATGAGGTTATACGCTCCACGCAGATCCAATTTGGTGAAGATCTTCCCCTTCCTTACGGTTGCCAGGAGATCATCTATCTTGGGCATGGGGAAGGCCTTGGGTTTGGTCTTACTGTTTATGAATCGATAGTCCACAATGAGTCTTTTTTGGGGCGTGTCCTTTTTCTTTACAAAGAAAACAGGACTGCCCCCCACCGCTTTCGATTCTCGGATGAATCCGCGCTTCAAATTGTGCTCTATGAACTCCCTGAGTTCTTGCATCTCGTCCTCAGACATGGAATACAGCTTTGCAGTCGGCAACTGCGCCCCTGGCACCAGGTCGATGGCACAATCATAAGGCCTGTGGGGCGGCAACTGGTCAGCTTCCTTCTCGCAGAAAACCTCCAGGAACCCCTCGTACTTGCGGGGTACTGCCTGCACCATGCCAAGTTGCAACTGCTGCTCAGCTCCCTCCTCCTGGCTGGACTGGATGCAATGTTGAGCACAGTACGATGAGCAAAAGGTGATCTGCCGTTGGTACCACGCTACAGCAGGACTGTGTCTCTCCAGCCAACTCATGCCTAATACTATAGGCGTGTCTGAAAGGCGGGTGACATTGAAGCTGATGACTTCTCGATGATTTCCAATCCTCATCACCATGGGAGGCGTCTGTTGCACAACTTGTCCTCCTAGCAATTTCCTGCCATCCACCGTGACTACGTTCAGAGGTGTTGTCGCTGGCAGAAGCGCTATGCGATGCTGCTTGACAAAGTGCGTCCCCACAAAATCTGCGTTGCTCCCAGAATCAATCGTGATGGGGACTTCCAGGGTGGTTCCATTCGGCAACTGAAGTGTTGCAGTGAGCTGCACCGCTGGCTTGGGTGGTAAAGGGTCTGTGCGTTGCAAAAGCGCTGGGGACTGCTCTACAGATGCGCCTGGCTGAGCCCCAGCAGCTCTGCTTCCAGCCAGGCACTGTCGTTTCCCTGAGGTTGCTCTGCTTGCATCATTTCTGCTGCAACAGTTGCTAAAGCTGCAGTGTGTTTCTGCAGCCTCTGGGGACACTCTTTCGCCATGTGCTGTGCACTGTCGCAAATGTAACACTTCCTGGTCCCTCTAGGAGGCTGTGCCTTTACTGCACCGGAAGCTGGGGCTCTGGCTGTTGCTTGAGCCTTAGCACCACCAAGTTCCATGGGCTCCTCCCCCTGCCTTCCCAGTGGCGAAGGATGTGACTGACTGAACTCCCTGGGGATGAAAGAAGACGTCCTCGCTGGTGGACGCACCTGACGTTCTTCCTCAGTGTGCCAAGGACGTCCCTCGTGCCTTATCCCAATCGCCAAAGCCCTCTGCACAAGCTCCTCCAGGGTCTGGGGTCTGTCTCCCCTGGCAAGTTCATCCTTAATGGGACCGCTGAGCCCCTCCCAGAACAAATCCCTCACAGGTGCACAAACCTTCTCCCAGCTTAGCGCAGTCAGTAAAGCAAAAAATCTGGAATGGTACTGACGCACAGTGGCTTTGCCTTGCCGCAATCCAAAAATTTCCCTGCGTGCAAGATCCACATCTACAGTTGACTGGAAACAGGCATCCATTGCTTTAATGAATTCATCTGCATCGCGGCGGGCAGGGCCATCTTCACGCCACAAATTGCGCAACCAGTCTCTGGCCGGCCCATGCAAGTGAGAAACAATAAACCCCACTTTCTCCTCCTCATCTTTAAAGTCATGACGAAGCAAGTGCAATGCATACAAAACGTCTGCTCTGAAACTGGGGTAGTGCTTCAGGTTCCCATCGAAGTGGGTGACTAGGCTGCCCCCCCTCCGTCCAAGTCCAATCCCTTCCCTGCTTGCACGTTCCCACCTGGTTTGCAGGTCCTGGCAGCGCTTCTCCATTTCGTCATGCTTCTTCTGAGACGCAAGGACTGCAGCAGTGAGTTCGGAAACTGAAGTTCGCAGAGCTGTCAACTGCTCCTCCGCACTCATGGCTGTCACCGTTCGTGAGCTTTGCAAAAAAAAATTTTTGCGTTCTTGAGAGGGGACTTACTGTCAGAGCCACCCTGGGTCCCAGCTCACAAGAGACCAAAGTCCAGTCCAAGTTATATACAAAAGGTTTTATTGAAGATCATTGTCGTCGTTACATCCAAACTCCGTGGCTCCACATCTGTTACCCTTAGACGTTAGAAGTCCCCTCTGAGTCCGTCCCTCCCCTGCACCAATTTAAGAGGCCTGTGCTGCTCCACCTTTTCCTCTCCTTCCTTTTCCGCAGGGTCTTCCTGCCCCCCTGTGTTCCCTCTTTCCGGGACTCCCCAGAGGCTGAGTCTTCTCCTGCCTGCTGCCCCCTCCTTCGTGCTTTGGCACCAGGCTCCTCCCCAGAGCTCTCCCCACTTCCGCGCGCCTCCACATTTGAACTTGGCGCGCGTACGTTGCTCCTCACCTTCCTTTCAACAGCCACACTGCTCCCGGTACTGCTTTCCGCCCCTTCCGGCAGGACGTCTTGCCCCGATCTCCTTCCCCCCTCTGCTCCTTGTTCTGTTCCTCCCGACACACTGGTAACTCCACCCTTTTCACTCCGTTCCGGTGGAGAAGCAGGTCTCGATCTCCAACTCCCACTGGCGGTTCCCCCTACGTTCCCCTGCTCCTGACTGCTTCCCCCTTGGGCTCCCCTTGGCTTGACCAGGGGGGCTCCCTTTTGGGAATCCTCCGATTCACTGGACGGACTCATGGACCATCTCGGGTCATTGTCGTCCTCTTCCTCGTCAGGCTGGAATCCTTCTCCCTCACTCTCGGTCTCCTCCCTCCTCTGCGCCTCTCTCCCTGAACCCCTGACAGTTAGGGTTAGGGTTAGGGTTAGGGTTAGGGTTAGGGTTAGGGTTAGGGTTAGGGTTAGGGTTAGGGTTAGGGTTAGGGTTAGGGTTAGGGTTAGGGTTAGGGTTAGGGTTAGGGTTAGGGTTAGGGTTAGGGTTAGGGTTAGGGTTAGGGTTAGGGTTAGGGTTAGGGTTAGGGTTAGGGTTAGGGTTAGGGTTAGGGTTAGGGTTAGGGTTAGGGTTAGGGTTAGGGTTAGGGTTAGGGTAGGGTTAGGGTTAGGTTAGGGTTAGGGTTAGGGTTAGGGTTAGGGTTAGGGTTAGGGTTAGGGTTAGGGTTAGGGTTAGGGTTAGGGTTAGGGTTAGGGTTAGGGTTAGGGTTAGGGTTAGGGTTAGGGTTAGGGTTAGGGTTAGGGTTAGGGTTAGGGTTAGGGTTAGGGTTAGGGTTAGGGTTAGGGTCAGAGCCACCCTGGGTCCCAGCTCACAAGAGACCAAAGTCCAGTCCAAGTTATATACAAAAGGTTTTATTGAAGATCATTCTCGTCATTACATCCAAACTCCGTGGCTCCACATCTGTTACCCTTAGATGTTAGAAGTCCCCTCTGAGTCCGTCCCTCCCCTGCACCAGTTTAAGAGGCTTGTGCTGCTCCACCTTTTCCTCTCCTTCCTTTTCCGCAGGGTCTTCCTGCCCCCCTGTGTTCCCTCTTTCCGGGACTCCCCAGAGGCTGAGTCTTCTCCTGCCTGCTGCCCCCTCCTTCGTGCTTTAGCACCAGGCTCCTCCCCAGAGCTCTCCCCACTTCCGCGCGCCTCCACATTTGAACTTGGCGCGCGTACGTTGCTCCTGACCTTCCTTTCAACAGCCACACTGCTCCCGGTACTGCTTTCCGCCCCTTCCGGCAGGACGTCTTGCCCCGATCTCCTTCCCCCCTCTGCTCCTTGTTCTGTTCCTGCCGACACACTGGTAACCCCACCCTCTTCACTCCGTTCCGGTGGAGAAGCAGGTCTCGATCTCCAACTCCCACTGGCGGTTCCCCCTACGTTCCCCTGCTCCTGACTGCTTCCCCCTTGGGCTCCCCTTGGCTTGACCAGGGAGGCTCCCTTTTGGGAATCCTCCGATTCACTGGACGGACTCATGGACCATCTCGGGTCATTGTCGTCCTCTTCCTCGTCAGGCTGGAATCCTTCTCCCTCACTCTCGGTCTCCTCCCTCCTCTGCGCCTCTCTCCCTGAACCCCTGACATCCATCCCCCCCTCGAAGCCCCCCCTTCCCCCCTCCCCCCCATCGGGTGCGGGTTGTGGGAACTGCAGCTCCTCGGAGGTAGGTGCAGGATACAGTTCGGCTACGTCCATGACCTCTGCTGGCAGCTCGGTGTACGTGTGTTCGAATTCGGGTTCTTCACCCAAAATGTTCGCAGTTCCCTCTTCCATTGCTACTTCGTCTGGTGCTGCCAGCCAAGGCCCCTTCAGCCATTTCTTGCGCCAGGCTTCCTCTGGGTGCTCATCCCACCAATAAGAGGGCTCTGTGTCCACCCCCGAACACGATCCCCTGGGCGAGTTTGAGTTCGGCGTTCTTTCCTCGGCTGAAGAAAAGCCGTGGAAAGTGCTGCCTGAACATGTGGGGGTAAAGAGCCAGTCATCGAAGTACTCGGCTGGCATGGGTCTATGTGGGAAAAGGGCATGGAACTCGTCCTTTAAAAGAGGTTCGTCTAAAGCGTAGTCCGGCACCCACCCACTGGCACTGACTGGTTCCCCCTCTCTGACTAGAAAGTATTCTATTCCCTCTTCCCCCCATCTCGAGTCCAGGATCTCTGTGACCTCGTTGAGTGGTTCGACCCTAGGCGATCCCTCCCTCCTAGGTGACTCTGTGCGTGGCTGCGGTACTGTTTCAGACTCCTGAAACCTGTGCGGGGCCTTGTAGGGAGTGAGCACCGACCTATGAAAAACCGGGTGGACTCTGGAACCTTCGGGGAGGGCCAGTCGAAAAGCCACGGGGTTGATCTTAGCCTCCACCTGGTATGGTCCTAGCTGCCTGTGCCCTAGCTTCTTCTTGGCCAACGACTTGGTTGGCATCGCCTGGGCCGCTAACCACACCCAGTCCCCCACCTGGATGTCCTCTCCCACTCTTCTGCCTTTGTCTGCCTGCACCTTATATGCTTGTTTGGCTAGCTCCAAATGTCTCCGCAGCTCCTCGTGCACCTCTTGTAGTTCTGCAGCGAACTGGTCGGCCTCTTGCGGCTCCCCCTCTCTTGGTGCTACGAACCCCGGGAAGGTCCTGGAATGACGTCCATTGTTCGCGAAGAACGGCGTCACCCCCGTCGACGCATGCTTCGTGTTGTTGTAGGCAAACTCCGCCATCGGTAGGTAGTCCACCCAAGCTGTGGGTCGCTGATTTGCATAACATCTCAGGTACTGCTGCATGATCGCGTTGACCCTCTCGGCCTGGCCGTTGGTTTGTGGATGTCTTGCCGACGCTAGGTTGATCTTGACGCGCAGGATACCTAGGAGCTTCTGCCAAAAATTGGAAATAAACTGGCGCCCCCTGTCGGACAGGATGGCCCGCGGCAGCCCATGCGCCCGGAACACGTGGTCGATGAAGAGCTTGGCGGTCTGTTCCGCCGTCGCCACCTTCGCGCAGGGAATGAAGTGCGCCATCTTGGTGAACAAGTCCACCACCACCAGTACCGCCGTCTTGCCTCTGGAACTGGGCAGGTCAGTGACGAAGTCCAGCGCCACCCTCTCCCACGGTTGCTGTGGTGTTTCCAGTGGTTCCAGCAAGCCCGCCGGCTTCTGGTGTACTGGCTTGGACCTCTGACAAGTGTCACATCTGGCGACGTACTCCGCTACTTCTCCTCGCATCTGGGGCCACCAAAAGTCCCTGGCCACCAGTTCTATTGTCTTCTCCTTGCCGAAATGGCCCGCACTGGGAGCGTCGTGCAACTGCTGCAGAACCTTTGCTCGGAGCTCGTCGCTCGGCACGTAGAGGGCACCCTTGTGAGTTAACAGTCCGTCGCGTAACTGGAACTCATCGTCTCTCAGCGAACCCCTACGCAGCTCCTCTATTTTGGATTGTGCAAACTGATCTACCTGCAACGCGCGTCGCACTGCGTCCAGGTCGACAGCGATGGCAGCGCACGCCCACGCCTGCGGTGCAAAAATGTGCCTGGCTGCTACTGGCGCCGCTTCCTCAAGATATTGCGGTTTCCTGGAGAGCGCATCGGCTATAACGTTGGAGTCCCCTGGGACGTACTCTATCCTGAAGTCGAAATCCGCGAAGAACTCTGCCCAGCGCATGTGTCTTTGGCTCTGGAGTTTCGCCGTGCGCCAATACTCTAAATTCTTGTGATCCGTGCGGACCTGCACTGTGTGCTTGGCTCCAATGAGGAAATGTCGCCACGCTTTGAACGCTGCGTGAATGGCTAACAGCTCCCTGTCCCATATGGTGTAGTTTTGCTCCGCTTTGCTGAGCTTTCTGGAGTAAAAGGCACCGGGTCTCCAGTTTCCATGTGGATCTTCTTGCAGGAGTACGGCTCCAACCGCTCTGTCTGACGCGTCGGTCTCTACTCGTATGGGCTTGCCTGGATTCACGTGCAGCAGCTGCTCCTCGGAGGCGAAAAGGCTTTTAAGCTTCTGAAAAGAGCGCTCCGCCTGTTCCGTCCACACGAACCTCTTTTTCTTGGAACTGAGAGTGTCCGTGATCGCTGCCGTCTCCTTTGCAAAACCTCTGATGAATTTGCGGTAGAAGTTGGCGAAGCCGATGAATCTTTGGACTTCCTTCCGATTGCGAGGGCTCTTCCAGTCCAACACCGCGCGGACCTTGGCGCTGTCCATGGCCAGCCCCTTGTCGGACAGCTTGTAGCCTAGGAAATCCACGTCCGTCACATCAAACTGGCACTTCTCTAACTTGGCGTAGAGCTTGTTCTCCCGTAGTCTCTGCAGGACTTCCTTTACGTCCTTCTCATGGGCCTCCTCCGTTTCCGAAAAGATCAGGATGTCGTCGAGGAAACACACGCATTTCTTGTAGAGAAGTCCCGCTAGCACGTGATGCATAAATGCTTGAAAGACGTGAGATCCATTTTGGAGACCAAATGGCATCACTCTGTATTCGTACGTGCCCAGAGGCGTGAACATGGCCGTCTTCCACTCATCGCCCTCCCGGATGCGTATGAGGTTATACGCTCCACGCAGATCCAATTTGGTGAAGATCTTCCCCTTCCTTACGGTTGCCAGGAGATCATCTATCTTGGGCATGGGGAAGGCCTTGGGTTTGGTCTTACTGTTTATGAATCGATAGTCCACAATGAGTCTTTTTTGGGGCGTGTCCTTTTTCTTTACAAAGAAAACAGGACTGCCCCCCACCGCTTTCGATTCTCGGATGAATCCGCGCTTCAAATTGTGCTCTATGAACTCCCTGAGTTCTTGCATCTCGTCCTCAGACATGGAATACAGCTTTGCAGTCGGCAACTGCGCCCCTGGCACCAGGTCGATGGCACAATCATAAGGCCTGTGGGGCGGCAACTGGTCAGCTTCCTTCTCGCAGAAAACCTCCAGGAACCCCTCGTACTTGCGGGGTACTGCCTGCACCATGCCAAGTTGCAACTGCTGCTCAGTTCCCTCCTCCTGGCTGGACTGGATGCAATGTTGAGCACAGTACGATGAGCAAAAGGTGATCTGCCGTTGGTACCACGCTACAGCAGGACTGTGTCTCTCCAGCCAACTCATGCCTAATACTATAGGCGTGTCTGAAAGGCGGGTGACATTGAAGCTGATGACTTCTCGATGATTTCCAATCCTCATCACCATGGGAGGCGTCTGTTGCACAACTTGTCCTCCTAGCAATTTCCTGCCATCCACCGTGACTACGTTCAGGGGTGTTGTCGCTGGCAGAAGCGCTATGCGATGCTGCTTGACAAAGTGCGTCCCCACAAAATCTGCGTTGCTCCCAGAATCAATCGTGATGGGGACTTCCAGGGTGGTTCCATTCGGCAACTGAAGTGTTGCAGTGAGCTGCACCGCTGGCTTGGGTGGTAAAGGGTCTGTGCGTTGCAAAAGCGCTGGGGACTGCTCTACAGATTCGCCTGGCTGAGCCCCAGCAGCTCTGCTTCCAGCCAGGCACTGTCGTTTCCCTGAGGTTGCTCTGCTTGCATCATTTCTGCTGCAACAGTTGCTAAAGCTGCAGTGTGTTTCTGCAGCCTCTGGGGACACCCTTTCGCCATGTGCTGTGCACTGTCGCAAATGTAACACTTCCTGGTCCCTCTAGGAGGCTGTGCCTTTACTGCACCGGAAGCTGGGGCTCTGGCTGTTGCTTGAGCCTTAGCACCACCAAGTTCCATGGGCTCCTCCCCCTGCCTTCCCAGTGGCGAAGGATGTGACTGACTGAACTCCCTGGGGATGAAAGAAGACGTCCTCGCTGGTGGACGCACCTGACGTTCTTCCTCAGTGTGCCAAGGACGTCCCTCGTGCCTTATCCCAATCGCCAAAGCCCTCTGCACAAGCTCCTCCAGGGTCTGGGGTCTGTCTCCCCTGGCAAGTTCATCCTTAATGGGACCGCTGAGCCCCTCCCAGAACAAATCCCTCACAGGTGCACAATCCTTCTCCCAGCTTAGCGCAGTCAGTAAAGCAAAAAATCTGGAATGGTACTGACGCACAGTGGCTTTGCCTTGCCGCAATCCAAAAATTTCCCTGCGTGCAAGATCCACATCTACAGTTGACTGGAAGCAGGCATCCATTGCTTTAATGAATTCATCTGCATCGCGGCGGGCAGGGCCATCTTCACGCCACAAATTGCGCAACCAGTCTCTGGCCGGCCCATGCAAGTGAGAAACAATAAACCCCACTTTCTCCTCCTCATCTTTAAAGTCATGACGAAGCAAGTGCAATGCATACAAAACGTCTGCTCTGAAACTGGGGTAGTGCTTCAGGTTCCCATCGAAGTGGGTGACTAGGCTGCCCCCCCTCCGTCCAAGTCCAATCCCTTCTCTGGACCCTGGGAACCCTTCCCTGCTTGCACGTTCCCACCTGGTTTGCAGGTCCTGGCAGCGCTTCTCCATGTCGTCATGCTTCTTCTGAGACGCAAGGACTGCAGCAGTGAGTTCGGAAACTGTAGTTCGCAGAGCTGTCAACTGCTCCTCCGCACTCATGGCTGTCACCGTTCGTGAGCTTTGCAAAAAAAAATTTTTGCGTTCTTTGGAGGGGACTTACTGTCAGAGCCACCCTGGGTCCCAGCTCACAAGAGACCAAAGTCCAGTCCAAGTTATATACAAAAGGTTTTATTGAAGATCATTCTCGTCATTACATCCAAACTCCGTGGCTCCACATCTGTTACCCTTAGATGTTAGAAGTCCCCTCTGAGTCCGTCCCTCCCCTGCACCAGTTTAAGAGGCTTGTGCTGCTCCACCTTTTCCTCTCCTTCCTTTTCCGCAGGGTCTTCCTGCCCCCCTGTGTTCCCTCTTTCCGGGACTCCCCAGAGGCTGAGTCTTCTCCTGCCTGCTGCCCCCTCCTTCGTGCTTTAGCACCAGGCTCCTCCCCAGAGCTCTCCCCACTTCCGCGCGCCTCCACATTTGAACTTGGCGCGCGTACGTTGCTCCTGACCTTCCTTTCAACAGCCACACTGCTCCCGGTACTGCTTTCCGCCCCTTCCGGCAGGACGTCTTGCCCCGATCTCCTTCCCCCCTCTGCTCCTTGTTCTGTTCCTGCCGACACACTGGTAACCCCACCCTCTTCACTCCGTTCCGGTGGAGAAGCAGGTCTCGATCTCCAACTCCCACTGGCGGTTCCCCCTACGTTCCCCTGCTCCTGACTGCTTCCCCCTTGGGCTCCCCTTGGCTTGACCAGGGAGGCTCCCTTTTGGGAATCCTCCGATTCACTGGACGGACTCATGGACCATCTCGGGTCATTGTCGTCCTCTTCCTCGTCAGGCTGGAATCCTTCTCCCTCACTCTCGGTCTCCTCCCTCCTCTGCGCCTCTCTCCCTGAACCCCTGACAGTTAGGGTTAGGGTTAGGGTTAGGGTTAGGGTTAGGGTTAGGGTTAGGGTTAGGGTTAGGGTTAGGGTTAGGGTTAGGGTTAGGGTTAGGGTTAGGGTTAGGGTTAGGGTTAGGGTTAGGGTTAGGGTTAGGGTTAGGGTTAGGGTTAGGGTTAGGGTTAGGGTTAGGGTTAGGGTTAGGGTTAGGGTTAGGGTTAGGGTTAGGGTTAGGGTTAGGGTTAGGGTTAGGGTTAGGGTTAGGGGTTAGGGTTAGGGTTAGGGTTAGGGTTAGGGTTAGGGTTAGGGTTAGGGTTAGGGTTAGGGTTAGGGTTAGGGTTAGGGTTAGGGTTAGGGTTAGGGTTAGGGTTAGGGTTAGGGTTAGGGTTAGGGTTAGGGTTAGGGTTAGGGTTAGGGGTTAGGGTTAGGGGTTAGGGGTTAGGGTTAGGGGTTAGGGTTAGGGTTAGGGTTAGGGTTAGGGTTAGGGTTAGGGTTAGGGTTAGGGTTAGGGTTAGGGTTAGGGTTAGGGTTAGGGTTAGGGTTAGGGTTAGGGTTAGGGTTAGGGTTAGGGTTAGGGTTAGGGTTAGGGTTAGGGTTAGGGTTAGGGTTAGGGTTAGGGTTAGGGTCAGAGCCACCCTGGGTCCCAGCTCACAAGAGACCAAAGTCCAGTCCAAGTTATATACGAAAGGTTTTATTGAAGATCATTCTCGTCATTACATCCAAACTCCGTGGCTCCACATCTGTTACCCTTAGATGTTAGAAGTCCCCTCTGAGTCCGTCCCTCCCCTGCACCAGTTTAAGAGGCTTGTGCTGCTCCACCTTTTCCTCTCCTTCCTTTTCCGCAGGGTCTTCCTGCCCCCCTGTGTTCCCTCTTTCCGGGACTCCCCAGAGGCTGAGTCTTCTCCTGCCTGCTGCCCCCTCCTTCGTGCTTTAGCACCAGGCTCCTCCCCAGAGCTCTCCCCACTTCCGCGCGCCTCCACATTTGAACTTGGCGCGCGTACGTTGCTCCTGACCTTCCTTTCAACAGCCACACTGCTCCCGGTACTGCTTTCCGCCCCTTCCGGCAGGACGTCTTGCCCCGATCTCCTTCCCCCTTCTGCTCCTTGTTCTGTTCCTCCCGACACACTGGTAACTCCACCCTCTTCACTCCGTTCCGGTGGAGAAGCAGGTCTCGATCTCCAACTCCCACTGGCGGTTCCCCCTACGTTCCCCTGCTCCTGACTGCTTCCCCCTTGGGCTCCCCTTGGCTTGACCAGGGGGGCTCCCTCTTGGGAATCCTCCGATTCACTGGACGGACTCATGGACCATCTCGGGTCATTGTCGTCCTCTTCCTCGTCAGGCTGGAATCCTTCTCCCTCACTCTCGGTCTCCTCCCTCCTCTGCGCCTCTCTCCCTGAACCCCTGACAGTTAGGGTTAGGGTTAGGGTTAGGGTTAGGGTTAGGGTTAGGGTTAGGGTTAGGGTTAGGGTTAGGGTTAGGGTTAGGGTTAGGGTTAGGGTTAGGGTTAGGGTTAGGGTTAGGGTTAGGGTTAGGGTTAGGGTTAGGGTTAGGGTTAGGGTTAGGGTTAGGGTTAGGGTTAGGGTTAGGGTTAGGGTTAGGGTTAGGGTCAGGGGTTCAGGGAGAGAGGCGCAGAGGAGGGAGGAGACCGAGAGTGAGGGAGAAGGATTCCAGCCTGACGAGGAAGAGGACGACAATGACCCGAGATGGTCCATGAGTCCGTCCAGTGAATCGGAGGATTCCCAAGAGGGAGCCCCCCTGGTCAAGCCAAGGGGAGCCCAAGGGGGAAGCAGTCAGGAGCAGGGGAACGTAGGGGGAACCGCCAGTGGGAGTTGGAGATCGAGACCTGCTTCTCCACCGGAACGGAGTGAAGAGGGTGGAGTTACCAGTGTGTCGGGAGGAACAGAACAAGGAGCAGAGGGGGGAAGGAGATCGGGGCAAGACGTCCTGCCGGAAGGGGCGGAAAGCAGTACCGGGAGCAGTGTGGCTGTTGAAAGGAAGGTCAGGAGCAACGTACGCGCGCCAAGTTCAAATGTGGAGGCGCGCGGAAGTGGGGAGAGCTCTGGGGAGGAGCCTGGTGCTAAAGCACGAAGGAGGGGGCAGCAGGCAGGAGAAGACTCAGCCTCTGGGGAGTCCCGGAAAGAGGGAACACAGGGGGGCAGGAAGACCCTGCGGAAAAGGAAGGAGAGGAAAAGGTGGAGCAGCACAAGCCTCTTAAACTGGTGCAGGGGAGGGACGGACTCAGAGGGGACTTCTAACATCTAAGGGTAACAGATGTGGAGCCACGGAGTTTGGATGTAATGACGAGAATGATCTTCAATAAAACCTTTGGTATATAACTTGGACTGGACTTTGGTCTCTTGTGAGCTGGGACCCAGGGTGGCTCTGACAGTAAGTCCCCTCCAAAGAACGCAAAAATTTTTTTTTTTGCAAAGCTCACGAACGGTGACAGCCATGAGTGCGGAGGAGCAGTTGACAGCTCTGCGAACTACAGTTTCCGAACTCGCTGCTGCAGTCCTTGCGTCTCAGAAGAAGCATGCCGAAATGGAGAAGCGCTGCCAGGACCTGCAAACCAGGTGGGAACGTGCAAGCAGGGAAGGGTTCCCAGGGTCCAGAGAAGGGATTGGACTTGGACGGAGGGGGGGCAGCCTAGTCACCCACTTCGATGGGAACCTGAAGCACTACCCCAGTTTCAGAGCAGACGTTTTGTATGCATTGCACTTGCTTCGTCATGACTTTAAAGATGAGGAGGAGAAAGTGGGGTTTATTGTTTCTCACTTGCATGGGCCGGCCAGAGACTGGTTGCGCAATTTGTGGCGTGAAGATGGCCCTGCCCGCCGCGATGCAGATGAATTCATTAAAGCAATGGATGCCTGCTTCCAGTCAACTGTAGATGTGGATCTTGCACGCAGGGAAATTTTTGGATTGCGGCAAGGCAAAGCCACTGTGCGTCAGTACCATTCCAGATTTTTTGCTTTACTGACTGCGCTAAGCTGGGAGAAGGATGGTGCACCTGTGAGGGATTTGTTCTGGGAGGGGCTCAGCGGTCCCATTAAGGATGAACTTGCCAGGGGAGACAGACCCCAGACCCTGGAGGAGCTTGTGCAGAGGGCTTTGGCGATTGGGATAAGGCACGAGGGACGTCCTTGGCACACTGAGGAAGAACGTCAGGTGCGTCCACCAGCGAGGACGTCTTCTTTCATCCCCAGGGAGTTCAGTCAGTCACATCCTTCGCCACTGGGAAGGCAGGGGGAGGAGCCCATGGAACTTGGTGGTGCTAAGGCTCAAGCAACAGCCAGAGCCCCAGCTTCCGGTGCAGTAAAGGCACAGCCTCCTAGAGGGACCAGGAAGTGTTACATTTGCGACAGTGCACAGCACATGGCGAAAGAGTGTCCCCAGAGGCTGCAGAAACACACTGCAGCTTTAGCAACTGTTGCAGCAGAAATGATGCAAGCAGAGCAACCTCAGGGAAACGACAGTGCCTGGCTGGAAGCAGAGCTGCTGGGGCTCAGCCAGGCGAATCTGTAGAGCAGTCCCCAGCGCTTTTGCAACGCACAGACCCTTTACCACCCAAGCCAGCGGTGCAGCTCACTGCAACACTTCAGTTGCCGAATGGAACCACCCTGGAAGTCCCCATCACGATTGATTCTGGGAGCAACGCAGATTTTGTGGGGACGCACTTTGTCAAGCAGCATCGCATAGCGCTTCTGCCAGCGACAACACCTCTGAACGTAGTCACGGTGGATGGCAGGAAATTGCTAGGAGGACAAGTTGTGCAACAGACGCCTCCCATGGTGATGAGGATTGGAAATCATCGAGAAGTCATCAGCTTCAATGTCACCCGCCTTTCAGACACGCCTATAGTATTAGGCATGAGTTGGCTGGAGAGACACAGTCCTGCTGTAGCGTGGTACCAACGGCAGATCACCTTTTGCTCATCGTACTGTGCTCAACATTGCATCCAGTCCAGCCAGGAGGAGGGAGCTGAGCAGCAGTTGCAACTTGGCATGGTGCAGGCAGTACCCCGCAAGTACGAGGGGTTCCTGGAGGTTTTCTGCGAGAAGGAAGCTGACCAGTTGCCGCCCCACAGGCCTTATGATTGTGCCATCGACCTGGTGCCAGGGGCGCAGTTGCCGACTGCAAAGCTGTATTCCATGTCTGAGGACGAGATGCAAGAACTCAGGGAGTTCATAGAGCACAATTTGAAGCGCGGATTCATCCGAGAATCGAAAGCGGTGGGGGGCAGTCCTGTTTTCTTTGTAAAGAAGAAGGACACGCCCCAAAAAAGACTCATTGTGGACTATCGATTCATAAACAGTAAGACCAAACCCAAGGCCTTCCCCATGCCCAAGATAGATGATCTCCTGGCAACCGTAAGGAAGGGGAAGATCTTCACCAAATTGGATCTGCGTGGAGCGTATAACCTCATACGCATCCGGGAGGGCGATGAGTGGAAGACGGCCATGTTCACGCCTCTGGGCACGTACGAATACAGAGTGATGCCATTTGGTCTCCAAAATGGATCTCACGTCTTTCAAGCATTTATGCATCACGTGCTAGCGGGACTTCTCTACAAGAAATGCGTGTGTTTCCTCGACGACATCCTGATCTTTTCGGAAACGGAGGAAGCCCATGAGAAGGACGTAAAGGAAGTCCTGCAGAGACTACGGGAGAACAAGCTCTACGCCAAGTTAGAGAAGTGCCAGTTTGATGTGACGGACGTGGATTTCCTAGGCTACAAGCTGTCCGACAAGGGGCTGGCCATGGACAGCGCCAAGGTCCGCGCGGTGTTGGACTGGAAGAGCCCTCGCAATCGGAAGGAAGTCCAAAGATTCATCGGCTTCGCCAACTTCTACCGCAAATTCATCAGAGGTTTTGCAAAGGAGACGGCAGCGATCACGGACACTCTCAGTTCCAAGAAGGAGAGGTTCGTGTGGACGGAACAGGCGGAGCGCTCTTTTCAGAAGCTTAAAAGCCTTTTCGCCTCCGAGGAGCAGCTGCTGCACGTGAATCCAGGCAAGCCCATACGAGTAGAGACCGACGCGTCAGACAGAGCGGTTGGAGCCGTACTCCTGCAAGAAGATCCACAGGGAAACTGGAGACCCGGTGCCTTTTACTCCAGAAAGCTCAGCAAAGCGGAGCAAAACTACACCATATGGGACAGGGAGCTGTTAGCCATTCACGCAGCGTTCAAAGCGTGGCGACATTTCCTCATTGGAGCCAAGCACACAGTGCAGGTCCGCACGGATCACAAGAATTTAGAGTATTGGCGCACGGCGAAACTCCAGAGCCAAAGACACATGCGCTGGGCAGAGTTCTTCGCGGATTTCGACTTCAGGATAGAGTACGTCCCAGGGGACTCCAACGTTATAGCCGATGCGCTCTCCAGGAAACCGCAATATCTTGAGGAAGCGGCGCCAATAGCAGCCAGGCACATTTTTGCACCGCAGGCGTGGGCGTGCGCTGCCATCGCTGTCGACCTGGACGCAGTGCGACGCGCGTTGCAGGTAGATCAGTTTGCACAATCCAAAATAGAGGAGCTGCGTAGGGGTTCGCTGAGAGACGAAGAGTTCCAGTTACGCGACGGACTGTTAACTCACAAGGGTGCCCTATACGTGCCGAGCGACGAGCTCCGAGCAAAGGTTCTGCAGCAGTTGCACGACGCTCCCAGTGCGGGCCATTTCGGCAGGGAGAAGACAATAGAACTGGTGGCCAGGGACTTTTGGTGGCCCCAGATGCGAGGAGAAGTAGCGGAGTACGTCGCCAGATGTGACACTTGTCAGAGGTCCAAGCCAGTACACCAGAAGCCGGCGGGTTTGCTGGAACCACTGGAAACACCACAGCAACCGTGGGAGAGGGTGGCGCTGGACTTCGTCACTGACCTGCCCAGTTCCAGAGGCAAGACGGCGGTACTGGTGGTGGTGGACTTGTTCACCAAGATGGCGCACTTCATTCCCTGCGCGAAGGTGGCGACGGCGGAACAGACCGCCAAGCTCTTCATCGACCACGTGTTCCGGGCGCATGGGCTGCCGCGGGCCATCCTGTCCGACAGGGGGCGCCAGTTTATTTCCAATTTTTGGCAGAAGCTCCTAGGTATCCTGCGCGTCAAGATCAACCTAGCGTCGGCAAGACATCCACAAACCAACGGCCAGGCCGAGAGGGTCAACGCGATCATGCAGCAGTACCTGAGATGTTATGCAAATCAGCGACCCACAGCTTGGGTGGACTACCTACCGATGGCGGAGTTTGCCTACAACAACACGAAGCATGCGTCGACGGGGGTGACGCCGTTCTTCGCGAACAATGGACGTCATCCCAGGACCTTCCCGGGGTTCGTAGCACCAAGAGAGGGGGAGCCGCAAGAGGCCGACCAGTTCGCTGCAGAACTACAAGAGGTGCACGAG